>NC_139720.1:211034359-211234359 GCF_964211835.1 Anser anser | reverse complement strand
TCTTTTCTTTTCTTTTCTTTTCTTTTCTTTTCTTTTCTTTTCTTTTCTTTTCTTTTCTTTTCTTTTCTTTTCTTTTCTTTTCTTTTCTTTTCTTTTCTTTTCTTTTCTTTTCTTTTCTTTTCTTTTCTTTTCTTTTCTTTTTTTTCTTTTTTTTCTTTTCTTTTCTTTTCTTTTCTTTTCTTTTTTCTTTTCTTTTCTTTTCTTTTCTTTTCTTTTCTTTTCTTTTCTTTTCTTTTCTTTTCTTTTCTTTTCTTTTCTTTTCTTTTCTTTTCTTTTCTTTTCTTTATCTTTTTGCCAAATTGTGTGAATCAAGGTCCTTCCCCGCACACTTTCGTTTCAACTCAAGTAATTAAACAGCTTTCAAATAGTTCTGATATTTCTAGAAAAATCACAGGAAAAATCAACTGGGATTTCTTTTAGGGTTATTTTATTAGTGCTGTCAGGCTTCGTGGAGACCTGCCCTGTAAGAGAAAGCAAACAGAACAATTGCTCTTAGGAAGATAAGATCTGCCTGCAAGATGATGGTGAAAACTCTTGCTTCTTAGACCAAGGCCAACAGAAAACAAACTGATCATGGACAGTGTTTCCTTGGAAGCATAGGGGCATTCATTTTATTTTTTTTTTGAAATGAGCGAGTGAACTGATATCTTTATGCTACTGACTCCTTTGGTTGCTAATGATATGTAAAACAACAGCGATCCTGGAACTACTAGAGAGATCGGGTGTAAACACTGGCGTTATGTTGAACTGTATCCTGATTTTTAATAAAAGGACTGCTGCATTTCTTAACTCGGGGCTGAGGGAGGGTTGGAGAATTCACTGTCACCAGACAGCTCTGTCGGATGGGATGGGTTTTCATGTTATCGTCACTGGGTGCTTACAAGCGATGCATTAAGTGATACAAGCTTCTGTAGTCCTGTGGGATAGCGAGTGGCTCTGAAGAGGAGTAACTGCACACAGAGGGAACGGATAAAAGATCTTGCTTTCTCTGTTCGTATCGCTTTGGTCATTTCCAGGGTGAGTTTAATCCAGTTCTCCTCTCCCCAAAGCACTTGTGTTGCACAGAAACTCATTCCTGCTTCTTGCTGAGACCTGCTGCTGGATCAGTCCTTTCCTCCCTGCCCTGGGCTTGTGATTGAAATATATACATATATTTTTCCCCATTCACTCTGCGATACGTGACAGCCCTTGCACTGGTTTTACAGGCGTAGATAAAGCCTGTAAGGTCCCTTGCTTTTTTGGTGTCTTCTCCCATCCTTCAGGCTACAGGGTGGCCACTGTCTGACGTGAGGCTGTAACGTCTGAAGCCCATTGCCAAATCTTCTGCCTTCCTCCCCTTGTATATATTCTTCATCTTCATGTAATATGAAAAATTTCCCCTTACAAGATGAATTCCTTGGGCAGAGCAGCAAAGCTGCCAGCCCTGGGGGGGACCTGATCTCTTGATGAGCTCCTCTGCTTGGGGCTGCGGTGGAGATCGGGAAAGGGAAGGCCACTGCCCTCGGATAATTCTCTTTGGTGAGGAGTTTGGTTTTATTTTCTATGCAAGTCTCAAAATGCCATGTGTGCGGTGGAAGGAATGATGGGCTAGAGCTCACTAGGTCTAAAATCTAATGTGGCTCTGGTTTTACCGACCCACCAATTGACTTTTTTGGACAGCACAGGATTAAACCTGATCCATGAATTTATTGAATGTTGCTGACTTCCCTTCGCCTTCCCTTCCCACTCCATCCTTGACACCCCTTTGAGATGAGAGTGGTAATGCAGATGTGCCCTACCTGCGAGCAAATCCGTGAGCTTATTTTTCTGCAGGAGGAAAAATGGTAAAAAGGGTGACTTGTATTTAAGTTAGTATTTAAGTTACTCTGCTGGATTCTCTGTTGCCTATTGGAAAGGAATCTGCAGGAGTGACTGTTTCTCCCCATTCTTAAGCCTGTGATGTGCTTCTGTCTCATTGACTTCAGCTGTGAATTGGTCCTTACTGGTTTGGTAAGGACTGAGAGCTATGCACTGGGAAGCTGTAAGACAGTGACTGTAGACATGTCATCTGTTTTATTTTATTTTTTACCTGTCTATGATGCGAAAGAGTTTGACTTGCTACTTTGTACCTAGCCCCAATTCCAAGTTAACAGACACATCATGTTTTCACGTTCTCAGAAATCTTAAAAAAATAAATAAAATTTAGTTAGCTTAGGAGAATGAGGTATATATTTTTTTCTGAGATATGGATCCTTTTCTCTACTCTTAGGTTCATCTGGGCATCACCCAGCTTCAGCACTGGTGGCAGCTTCTGCATAGCCTCTTACAGCACTTTCTGGTCACTACAGAGAGCTGTTAGCACAAGTGTCTGACTTAAAATTTTCCTCTGTGGCTTTTTTTTTTTTCTTTTTTTTTTTTTCTGAGTGCATCCTTACTGCTGGGATGTGAAAGCAAATTCCAACAAGAGAACTGATTTGGTGGCATTTTTTAATATATATTTTTAATATACCTACTGCATGAACTAATTTCACTGAGTCTGAACCATTTTTAATCACAGCCCTTATTTATTTGATTATTAGATTCTCTCTTCTATATGAGAACATGAAATATTCAGTTGTTTGACTATCCATCCTGAAAACCTGCTTCCTTTTTAAGGGATCCTCAGCAACCCCATCAGGTTAGGTGCCGAAATGGCACAATGTGCTACAGCTCCCAGAGCTCCTGGTGGTGGCGGAAGGTAAAACTCATCTCTTTTTTTTCCAAAGCACTGAAGATTGTCGTATTTAAGAAGCAGCTGGTGCATTTCAAGCTTCTTATATTTAAAGAGCTGATATGGAGTTGTGTTACTGTAGCCCTAGGTTTTATTTAAACAAATGATTGATTTAAGTTCAGTGGGGCCAAGAGTTTGGGTGAGAGGGGCTGGCTGAGCTGAGATCGCTTCTGAGCTGAGATCTCCGTTAGTATCCTAACGTGTCTGTCTCAAGGTATCACGGGTTGGTATCACCAGATGATATTTACCATGCAAGGATGGGCTGAAGTGGCCTGTAGGCTGCTGGTACTTCAAGTTTGCTGAGCTCAGCTGGCAGTGAAAGGTCCAGCCCAAAGTCCAAGAAGAATGGTACGTATTTGAACGCCTTTCTTAATTATGAGCTTACAGATTCCCCAGCATCTTTCATATGGAAGCTGTCAAAGGTGAAGGCTGAGTCTGTTTGTCTCCCTAGCATAAAATACGGAGACTTTTCAGTGGCTTATTTTGATAGTAATAGAGAACATGTGGATGTATTTTGGGGTTGTAAACGCACTGGATTGAGCGTACAGATAATGTCCTAGGGCGGATCTCATGGTTTGCTGCTAATGACAGCTCTCAGCATCAAGGCTGGGGTCTTGGAGAAGCAGGGAGCTGCCGCTGGTGGCAGAACAGCGATGGAAACTTGCAGCCGAAATGGATGCCCCCAGGAAAGGGGTGGGAGGGCAACAGAGGATGGTGTTGGTCTGAGGAAGAGGATGGTTGCAGGTGTAGGTGGAAGCAAAAGGTAAAAGCTCAGTTTCCCAACTGCTGAGGAAATTTGGAGGGTGCTGGAGCAGCCTGCGGTGGATTGAGGCATCCTGTTTGGGAGCAGGAAGGAGCGGGGGGCTCCTGTGCAATGAAGGGGTGCTCAGAGTGAGGACTGAGCCTTATGTCTTTGAGCAACAACCCGTGCTAAGTGAGCTGGAGCTAATCTGACCTGCTGCCAGATGTCTGTGTGTCTTGTCCTGCTGGGAAATAACAAGGGCATTTGCCGTTTTAAAATCAGCTGGAAAACGTGTTTCTCTTTCTTTGTACTGCCTTGGTGTAACTCTCCGGTAGTGCCCGGTTTGTTAGGGTCAGCTCAGCCATTTAGAAAGCAAAGCTGAAACCTTAAATAAAACCTGAATGAATGACCTGCTTCTCCTCCCCTTTGTTTCAATGACGCTTGCAGAAATGAATTGGGGGGTGCTTGAAGGAGTTGTGTTTCTCTGATCTGTTTTAATTAGATCTTACTTGATAGAGCAAAGTGACTTTACACTGAAAGCTGATGCAGAAAGTGTGATTTCTACTGCTTATTTTCACCTGTTTGGAAGTCATTAATGCTCTGAGAAACACCAGTGTGGAAGCAGGATGTAGAGCCCAGCTTGAGGAGGAAGAGGAGGAGGCAGGTGGTGAAATTGACCCTCCTGGTTGCCTGTTGTCTCCCCAGGCAGAGCTTGGTGTCTGCGGCTCCAGGTGCAGAGGAGGAAACGGGGGAGGATTTGGGATCGGTCCCTAAAGCTGCCCTCCCCAGCATCACTTTTACATGTGGGGTCAGTAGGGTGAGGCTGATGACAAGAGCAGGAGTTTATCACCTACATAATTGTGCAAGTGCCTCGTCCCAGCTTGGGTTAAGGAATATTAAGGGGAGGACATGTGTGCCCCCACAAGCCCCCTGCTGTAGGATTTTATCCGCTTGTGGCTGTAGGGCAGAGCTGGGTGCTGGAAGTCCAAGAAACCAAGCCTAACGTGAAGAGGACTTTCCCAGCTCAGCCTCCTGGCGCTGGGAGCCCTGCCGAGCTCTCACAAGCCATTTGGGTGCTGAGCCCCACGTCGGAGGGGGAGCTGGAAGAAAAGGGAACGTCTGGAAGGGGGAGCTGGCAAACTAGTTGGTGGTGGCACTGCTGCGATGTGCATCCCATGTCCATGTCCTTGTCCCACGAGAGCCCGGCAGCCAAACTGTGTCATCCTGCATCCTGCTGCTCCCCTCGTGAAACTTCACAAAGCCGGGCACCAGGCAGACCGGAGGGCCTGGTAACGTACCCCAAAAGTGCCTGAAAAAGTGGTAACGGGGCTGGTGGCTCTGCCAGTATTTCCCTCAACACCATTACTTGAGTGTTTATTTTATTTTATTTTATTTTATTTTAGTCCCATGGCAAAGGAGAGGAGCTTCTGCAGAGGTCCTGGTTGAAACCTTGGGGCTGCAAAATGCTTCCCAACCCCAGTCCTCTCGTCCCACTGCTGCCTTTTTTTTCCACCTGCACGGGAGGGAAATGTACCTGTGGTTATCTCAGAGGGGTGTCCCAAGGCTAAATATGCACTGGGACTCACAAAACCTGCCCTGGATCTTTAAACTTTTACTTTTTCATACCTAAATTTAACGTTTTCACTGGTGGGAACAGTTCTGCAGGGTCTTATTATTTGGGAGCGAAGTGGGGGGAATGAGCAGGAGCAGAGGCAATACGCTGGTAGGTACAAGAGAGGAAGAGAGGGTTATTATCGCATGCTTCAGGGAAAACTGCTGCACTTTATATAAGTGATGTTTTTCCTGCATCCCTGATTTTTATTGCCCAGAAGGGTCCCAAGTTTTGGTCCCGAGGCTCATCTTTTGGGAGAATTTAGAGCTTGAACTCCGTGAGCTTGCCGGGCTTAACCTGGCTGCTCCCCTCCAATTCCTGGGGCTGTGCTGCCCTCAAACAGATCAAAGATCTCCTGAAGATGGGTACTTCAGCTGTGACCGCTTTAGCCTTTTGAATGGGTCTGGTTTGGTTTTGTTGATGGAGTTTTCTTTTGTTAACCAGAGATTCTAAGCCTTGGAGATGGGGAGAAAAAATGGGTTGAGGCAGGATTGCATGGGGCAGCCTTTCTCTCTGTCAAGCCAAATGGCCTGGGGGGGAGCCAGCCCCAGAAAAGGGGCCCCTCAGCCCCCCCAGCCCTCCTCCTTGTCCACATGAGGGCATCTTCCAGGCCTCTCCCAACGCAGCCGCCTTTGGCCTCGCACGGGCCACTCCATCACAGAGCCTTGCTGAGGTCACAGTGGCCACCGCTGTCACGCCTTTGCCCCGGGCCCTATAAAAGAGGCCCCCTGCCGCTGGCCCGCCACTTGCTCAGCGACTCGGTCCTCTGAGAGCCAGCGTAAGCGGCAGGAGGAAGGCCAGAGAAAGGAGCAAGGCGAGCGGCAGCCCTCCTCGGTGTGAGGACCGCGAAGCGATCTGAGGAAGCACCGAGAAGATGGCAGCTAATGGGAGAAAGATGTCTCATGGGCAGAGGGACAGCACCTGCGGCACAAAAGACATCAGTGCCTGGGGGAAGTCTGCTGCCCGGCCCAGAGACGATTATTGGAGATATCACTGGCACCGCAGCGATGCGGGGAACAGGCCGGCCCCTCAGACATCCAGCAGCAGGGGGCCTGGGCCTAACCAGAGGTGCAGTGGTGGTGTGGAGCGAAGACGGGAGCGTGATGCGGAGAGCCGTGGGGAGCAGAGGCGTGCCCATCGGCCAGATCGCAGCGAGGGACCCAGCCGTGGCCGTAAAAGAGATGGCGGCGTGAAACCCACGAATGAATATCAAGTGGAGAGTGGCATGGGACCAGGCAATGGAACTGGGCGACCCCCTCGTTCGGCACCCTGGCCGGAGAACACAGCTGATGGGAGGCATCCCGTGTGGGCAGTCCCAGGCAAGGACTGGCTTGTCCTCCTGCCTGACACCGTGGAGCCCATGGAGGTGGATCCACAAGAAGAGGCGGAGGAACCCATGGAAGTGGATCCACCTCGGCCACATCAGACCTGGGACTACCCCGGCAGCTCTCTGCTGCGTGCCATGAGAGAACACCGGTAGCTACGCAGCAGGGCCCGGCGAGCTCCCTACTCCTCGTCGCGCAGGTTCCATCCCAGGCATTAGCTTGGAGCCACCAAACACCTGGCAATAAAGAACTCTTGCTGATATTCAGGGCTTGTGTGCGTGTTTCTTTCCCACCCGCCAGCCCTTGTGCGAGAGGTGTCAGCCCCTCTGCACAGAGCCTCGAGGAAGAGCACAAGAGAGGACCCAGCTCCCTTCGGGCTGCTGCGCTGGGCTGACAGGAGGAGTCCCCAGGGGCCACCATGCGCCTTTAACATTTGTGAAAATAAACTGAGGGGTGAAAATAGTAGTGTGGAAGCGATTAGAGGTGGCTAATTTCTTATATTAGGAGTGAGTTTCTATACCTGAGTAATTGGTAACGACAGACACGGAGAAGGCTGAGGTACTCAGCAACTTCTTTGCCTCCGTCTGCACTGGTAGATGGGCTTCCCAAGTCTTTCATTTCCCTGAACCTGTAGGTGGAGGCTGGGGGAGCAAAGTCCCACCCACGGTAAGTGAAGAGCAGGTTCGAGACCACCTGCTGAATGTAAACAGGTCCAGGTCTATGGGACCTGGTGACATGAATCCCAGGGTCCTGAGGGAACTGGCTGATGGGGTTGCCAAGCCGCTCTCCATCACAGTTGAAAAGTCCTGGCAGTCAGGTGATGTCACTGGTGAGTGGAAAAATGGAAACGTCATGCCCTTACTCTTCAACAATTAAAACAAAGAATTGAACAAAGAGTGCTACTCTTCACCAATTAAAACAATTAGGAGACGTTTCTTCTCAGAAAGAGCGGTCAGGCATTGGGACGCGTTGCCCAGGGAGGTGGTGGAGTCCCTGTCCCTGGGGGTGTTCAAGGCAAGGTTGGACGTGGTGCTTGGGGACGTGGTTTCGTGGGTGACATTGTTTGTAGGGGGATGGTTGGACCAGGTGATCTTGGAGGGCTTTTCCAACCTTAATTTTCCTATGATTCTATTATTCTGTGATCTTTTGGAAAGTCAAATGCAAATAAGACAGGGCCAAGCAATTTCCACAGGAAGGCTCTCCAGCTTTCTGTCTTCTCAAAGAAAATAATAAGTACCAAATTAGGTACTTAAATTTATTCTGAACACAGTATTTGCTCTAGAAAGCAAATCGTGTTTGAGAGATGGTACATCTTCTGGGGAAATACTATCTCCGGGACTGAAAATACGACCAGATAATGCTGGTGGGTGTGGGTGGAGGGAGGACAGACTGGGCATTGGTTTCTGTTTTCACAGACCCAGGAACAGGCTTGAGAGCATGTGTTACACAGTGTATTACAGCTGCCAAATGCTGCACTGCCACGTTTCACAGCATCCATGTACAGCTCTTTACTGATCACCATCACATCACATCGACAAGTGAGCAGCTCTGTGATGTTGATGGCCTCAGCGAGTCAGATTTAGAAGCTTACTCCTGAACACCTTGTTAACCACAAAACCAGGGCCTCCTTTGCAGCAGCAATGTAGCAGGCAGTGCAACAGGCTAGCTTGTACCACAGCTGTGGCATCAGTACGTGTTGTTTTTGGAGAAACCTGCTGATTTCTAACTTTTTCTTCCCTCCTTCTTTGCTTTTCCAGCTGACTTTGGCTTCTGTGCCCAGATCACTCCCGAACAGAGCAAGCGCAGCACCATGGTGGGGACCCCGTACTGGATGGCGCCTGAAGTGGTGACACGAAAAGCCTACGGGCCCAAAGTGGACATCTGGTCACTGGGGATAATGGCCATCGAGATGATCGAAGGAGAACCCCCCTACCTCAATGAAAACCCCCTGAGAGTAAGCGAGTGCCTTTTTTTTGCCCTCAGGCCTTCGCTGAGCCTGCTGGTTAACCTGGGCTCTGGAGGAGGCAGGTGAACCTCCGCTGTGGTTTCATCACATGCAGCTACACGTCTCCTTAGATGCTGTAGTGAGAAGATTGTGGTCATTTAAGTTAGAAGCCATGACTGGTTCTGGGTGGCAGAGGGCACAGGCTGTTCCTGTTGCAGACCTTCAGGTAGGGTCTGAGTTAATGATGTGGTGCATCCATAATTCCCCCCTTTCTGGAGAGGCCGATAGGGGCACCTTCTGGCCCCAGAGTGCCCGGCTTCTTAAATCCTTGTGAGTGGGGAAGAGAGCTGTCCTTGAATTCAAAGAATACCACATTACTCTTTTATAAACAGGGCTTTTTCTTGCTGGTGCATTGTTCCTCTTTGCATGCTCCCAGTAAAGCTCCAGGTTTAACAAGCCTTTAGTCAGGCTTTGCCCCTGCTGGTGTCTTTCCCTTCGTATTCTTTAATGAAAGGGGAAATTCTATCAGTTTGTAGGAATGCGGCTGCTCTTGGTGTAAGCCAGTTTTATGGCTTTTTTTCTAAGCTAAACAGGACGAAGGGATCTAGAACAATTCTGTTTAACTTGTTTCCACCTCTTTTACTGGAGATGATTTTGGGAGAGAAGCGCAGCAGTGAAGAAATGCGAAAGGAAAAAGTTGGTATGGAGTTAAATGAGGATGGCTAAGCAACGGGGTGCTTTGCTCTCATTTAACTTAACTTGTTGCAGTTCCCAGGCTATCAGACCTCTACCTTGAGATGTGATGAGCAGTGAGCTCAGAAGGCCTCTGCCAGATGTCTGTTTCCTTTTAAAAGGCATCTAGCGATTTTCTTTTAATAGTAAAATTTTGCAGTGGATGAATTCTGAATTTCCTGATTCTTAGAGAATTCTTCATTCCCAAGCAGCAGCAAAACGACTCCACTTGTTTCTGTAGGGTGTTAAGTGCTGCTTGAGAACCTACTGGCCATCTTTTGTAAAGGACCAACTGCATCTTTAGAGTATTGACTTTTTAGGCCTTGTGCATTTGGGCAAAGTATCGAGAGAAGAAAGCCTCCTGTTTCTTCAGGGGTACCTTCCCATGAGGATATAGTTATTGCAGGAGTCGAGCACTGGCAGAGCTGTGCCAGCCAACTTCCCTCTGTAAACACAGTCTGGACTGCTGGTTTTGTCCTCTTAATCCCTTGAGAGGGCTGCAGGATCCAAACCCAGATTACGAGGGTAAAGCAATAAAGGATTGGATCCCATCCACATAAAAATAGGGCTGGCAGCTCCTCTCTTTGCTGAAACTTAAGCATTTCTTCGTCACCCTGATAAGGGTTTGTTTTGGTTTTGTTTTTCCCCATTGAACTGTGGGGAGGGAGAGGAAAAATGGGTGCCTCTGTAATCTGCAGCTGGAGTCTGACCTTCGTAACCTCCTGTTTCTTTGGTGCTTGCTTTGCTTTAGGCCCTGTATCTCATTGCTACTAACGGGACTCCGGAACTGCAGAATCCAGAAAAGCTTTCACCCATATTCCGAGACTTCCTAAATCGCTGTCTTGAAATGGACGTGGAAAAAAGAGGTTCTGCAAAAGAGCTGCTCCAGGTAAGTGCCGGGGAACGGGACGGAATTAAGCATTCTAGAGTGAGAATAGGCATGTGGAGCAATGTCATTTGGGGTCTTAAATACTGCGTCATCTGAAGTCACAAGCACAGCAGAGATAATTTAGCATGAAGAAACGAGCAAAAAAAACCAAAACCAACCAACCAAAAAACCCCAAATCCCTAACGAAGCGTTAACAGAGTACTTTCCTTTTTGTGCTGTACTTGCTACTGGCAGCATCTGTGCAGCGTGTTCTGTAACCAACCTCAAATAATTGCCGTGCCCCGAGCCTGCCAACTGCCGTGCCCCTTAATTCCCGTGGCTTCTTCACGCAGCTCACCCTAACATCTGGCTGTGGTGTTGCGGTCTGGCCATGCTTGTTCCCATTTGGATAACAGGAGGGCTTCCAGCTATCGAATGCTCTGGTTGTCTCCCTTCTGGGGGAGAGTTCCCAAAGCTTTCTGGAAGGGGCACGTCTTGCACTAACTGCAGCAGTTTGGCATTAACACATTTTGCCAGATACAGCTCTTCCTGCAGAGGTGATGGAACCAAGCTTGTGAGAAATCCTCAGTTATTTCACTGAAAACCTGGTGTCTTTGTCTGGACTCGTGAAAGTGAAGGACGAAGCTGCCAGGCTTTTTACCAACACAGATGAGGAGTGTTCATGTGTTTCCTTTTGTCAGACCTCCCACGGGGGTGGAAAATGTGCTTCATCTCTTTGTAAAATAAATCTGTGATGATGGGGCCCTCAGACCTCGCCTGTGAGACAGTTGTCTCTTTTTTGGTGTTCCTTTCTTTCCTTTAGTTTGTCTACTGGGTTCAGCTTTGGGAGTGCTGCTGCCTTTCTGAGGCTCTAATGAAGTATTAATCAGCAGCAGAAAGAATGGCAGTAGATGAAAGCTGACTTTTTCTCCTGGACTTGCCAGCTCCAGAGTATCAGACAGCAGCAGGGTTGTGTTCCTTGGGGCAGGAGAACATTGGGACTGCAGCATTTCTGCCTGCCTTTACCTTTTGGCCTCGGATTTTTCCACCTCTGAAGTGTGTTCAGATTGGGTGGTTGATCCCTTCTGGTGCTCAGAAGAACAGCTTGTGGGCTTCAGGCCTTCACTCGTCTGATTGGCTGTTTTGTGTCAGTCTCTGTCCTCAACCTAGACTTTCTCTGCGAGGCTGGAGTATTGCAAGCTTTCCACTTAACCCTGAACACAGGGAAAACTTCTTCCTCTGTTCCAGATGTTATGTTTTAAGCCTTGCCCCCGAAACAAACACCACATGTGCTGCAAGAAGCACTTTGTGACACCACCTACTGCTTGTTGCATGCTCGATAATCAATATAGTTTAACAGAACAGAGCACCTGGTATAGGAGATGGCCTGACTGGTCCTGTTGTGAATTCCCTGCTGTGCTCCTCAGTCCCAGCTGTTCTGAAAATTTCTAATAGCTTTAGAAGGCCAAGGCAATGTTTTCAGCAGATCTGTGGTGACAGGAAAGGAAGAATGGAGAGATGATTGCTGCAGGAAGCCCTGTGCAATGTTTTGGAACTGCGCAGGTTGCTTTTACTTACACCTCCCTTCCACAAAGAATTTCACTGTAGATTTTGCATGAATTTATTTCCTGGGAGAACTTGCTTGGTCTTGGGAGTGTATAAACATTGGAGAAATTAGGATGTGTTGGGTGCAAAGCTCTTTATCAGTTCAGGTGAGGCCCAAAAGTCACGGTGAACTTTCTTGTTCATCGTGCCTTTTTTGTTTCGCCTGCTTGGAGGTTGTTGGAGTTCATACAGGTCTAGGTCCTGATATTTTGTGTAAACACCAGGCTTTTGGGACATGTTCTGAGAAATGTAACCTTTTTTTTTTCCTTTTTCCTCTTCCTAGCACCAGTTCCTGAAAATTGCAAAGCCTCTTTCTAGTCTCACTCCTCTGATTCTTGCTGCTAAAGAAGCAGCAAAGAACAACCATTAAAGCGGGGGAGCCAGCACAGCCGTCGTGTCAAGCCTTTTAGATGTTCCCTACAGAAACCGAATTACCTGTCCCTGTCCCCTCCCGCTCCTCCTTCACAGGGGTGTTCTTAAAACTTTGATCTGCCTTGAAGGGTAGCAGATGTATCATTTGCTGAATGTGGGAGGGCACGCAACAGGTACGCTGCTGATCTCGCGTAGTGAACTGTCTTTCCATCCTCCTTGATGGGCACGGTAGGGGAAGGGTATATTTTATGGCTGGGAAGATCTTCTGAGAACATCTGAACCTGACCTACCCGTAGCAAAGCCAGTTTGTTTTCGTATTTCTTACTGTGTTTATTTTTAAAGATAATGTGGAGCCTTTAGACCATGTTTATCTTAATAAAGTAAATCTTCTGCTGGCTGGACTCCTCCTGCTTTTGCCAAGCTGCTCTTCCAGCACTGAGGCTGCTCTCTGCTTTGGATGACTTGAGGAGGGAAGGAAGCAGGCAGCAGCAATCGGAACAGCTAAAACAACTGGAAGGGGAACGAGGGCAGGACCATGCAGCCCTCCCGCAGCACCGCTGGATGCTTCGGGGGAGCAAGGAGAAAGCCTGTGTGTGCTTCTTGCAGCTGTTGGACAAGTCGTGATCTTTTTGCCAAATTGTGTGAATCAAGGTCCTTCCCCGCACACTTTCGTTTCAACTCAAGTAATTAAACAGCTTTCAAATAGTTCTGATATTCTAGAAAAATCACAGGAAAAATCAACTGGGATTTCTTTTAGGGTTATTTTATTAGTGCTGTCAGGCTTCGTGGAGACCTGCCCTGTAAGAGAAAGCAAACAGAACAATTGCTCTTAGGAAGATAAGATCTGCCTGCAAGATGATGGTGAAAACTCTTGCTTCTTAGACCAAGGCCAACAGAAAACAAACTGATCATGGACAGTGTTTCCTTGGAAGCATAGGGGCATTCATTTTATTATTTTTTTTTTGAAATGAGCGAGTGAACTGATATCTTTATGCTACTGACTCCTTTGGTTGCTAATGATATGTAAAACAACAGCAATCCTGGAACTACTAGAGAGATCGGGTGTAAACACTGGCGTTATGTTGAACTGTATCCTGATTTTTAATAAAAGGACTGCTGCATTTCTTAACTCGGGGCTGAGGGAGGGTTGGAGAATTCACTGTCACCAGACAACTCTGTCGGATGGGATGGGTTTTCATGTTATCGTCACTGGGTGCTTACAAGCGATGCATTAAGTGATACAAGCTTCTGTAGTCCTGTGGGATAGCGAGTGGCTCTGAAGAGGAGTAACTGCACACAGAGGGAACGGATAAAAGATCTTGCTTTCTCTGTACGTATCGCTTTGGTCATTTCCAGGGTGAGTTTAATCCAGTTCTCCTCTCCCCAAAGCACTTGTGTTGCACAGAAACTCATTCCTGCTTCTTGCTGAGACCTGCTGCTGGATCAGTCCTTTCCTCCCTGCCCTGGGCATGTGATTGAAACATATACATATATTTGTCTTTTTTGGTGTCTTCTCCCATCCTTCAGGCTACAGGGTGGCCACTGTTTGACATGAGGCTGTAATGTCTGAAGCCCATTGCCAAATCTGCTGCCTTCCTCCCCTTGTGTACATTCTTCATCTTCATGTAATACGGAGAGTTTCCCCTCGCAAGATGAATTCCTTGGGCAGAGCAGCAAAGCTGCCAGCCCTGGGGGGAACCTGATCTCTTGATGAGCTCCTCTGCTTGGGGCTGGGGTGGAGATCGGGAAAGGGAAGGCCACTGCCCTCGGATAATTCTCTTTGGTGAGGAGTTTGGTTTTATTTTCTATGCAAGTCTCAAAATGCCATGTGTGCGGTGGAAGGAATGATGGGCTAGAGCTCACTTGATCTAAAATCTAATGTTGCTCTGGTCTTATTGACCCATCAATTGACATTTTTTGACAGCACAGGATTAAACCTGATCCATGAATGTACTGAGTGTTGCTGACTTCCCTTCGCCTTCCCTTCCCACTCCATCCTTGACACCCCTTTGAGGTGAGAGTGGTAATGCAGATGTGCCCTACCTGCGAGCAAATCCGTGAGCTTATTTTTCTGCAGGAGGAAAAATGGTAAAAAGGGTGACTTGTGTTTAAGTTACTCTGCTGGATTCTCTGTTGCCTATTGGAAAGGAATCTGCAGGAGTGACTGTTTCTCCCCATTCTTAAGCTCGTGATGTGCTTCTGTCTCATTGACTTCAGCTGTGAATTGGTCCTTACTGGTTTGGTAAGGACTGAGAGCTGTGCTCTGGGAAGCTGTAAGACAGCGGCTGTAGACCTGTCATCTTCTCCTGTTTTTATTTTACCAACCTGTGATGAGAAAGAAGTTGACTTGCTACTGTGTGCCTAGCCCCAGTTCCAAGTTAACAGATGCATCGTGTTTTCATGGTCTCAGAAATCTTGAATAAAAAGATAAATAAAAGAATGTAGTTAGTTTAGGAGAATGAGATACATTTTTTTTGTCCAGAGATGGATCCTTTTCTCTACTCTTAGGTTCATCTGGGCATCGCTCAGCTTCAGCACTGGTGGCAGCTGCTGCATAGCCTTTTACAGCACTTTCTGGTCACTACAGAGAGCTGTTAGCACAAGTGTCTGACTTAATAATTCTTATTTTTTTTTCTGAGAACATCCTTACTGCTGGGATTTGAACGCAACTTCCAAGAGAAGAGAACTGATTTGGTAGCATTTTAAAATATATTTTAATATACCTACAGTATGAACTAATTTTACTGAGTCTGAACCATTTTTAATCGCAGCCCTTAATTATTTATTTGATTATTAGATTCTCTCTTCTATATTAGAATATGAAATATTCAGTTGTTTGACTATCCATCCTGAAAACCTGCTTTGTTTTTATGGGATCCTCAGCAACCCCATCAGGTTAGGTGCCGAAATGGCACAATGTGCTACAGCTCCCAGAGCTCCTGGTGGTGGCGGAAGGTAAAACTCATCTCTTTTTTTTCCAAAGCACTGAAGATTGTCGTATTTAAGAAGCAGCTGGTGCATTTCAAGCTTCTTATATTTAAAGAGCTGATATGGAGTTGTGTTACTGTAGCCCTAGGTTTTATTTAAACAAATGATTGATTTAAGTTCAGTGGGGCCAAGAGTTTGGGTGAGAGGGGCTGGCTGAGCTGAGATCGCTTCTGAGCTGAGATCTCCGTTAGTATCCTAACGTGTCTGTCTCAAGGTATCACGGGTTGGTATCACCAGATGATATTTACCATGCAAGGATGGGCTGAAGTGGCCTGTAGGCTGCTGGTACTTCAAGTTTGCTGAGCTCAGCTGGCAGTGAAAGGTCCAGCCCAAAGTCCAAGAAGAATGGTACGTATCTGAACGCCTTTCTTAATTATGAGCTTACAGATTCCCCAGCATCTTTCATATGGAAGCTGTCAAAGGTGAAGGCTGAGTCTGTTTGTCTCCCTAGCATAAAATACGGAGACTTTTCAGTGGCTTATTTTGATAGTAATAGAGAACACGTGGATGTATTTTGGGGTTGTAAACGCACTGGATTGAGCGTACAGATAATGTCCTAGGGCGGATCTCATGGTTTGCTGCTTTGCTGCTAATGACGGCTCTCAGCATCAAGGCTGGGGTCTTGGAGAAGCAGGGAGCTGCCGCAGGTGGTGGCAGAACAGCGATGCCGGCGGGGGCTGGACGGAAACTTGCAGCCGAAATGGATGCCCCCAGGGAAGGGGTGGGAGGGCAACAGAGGATGGTGTTGGTCTGAGGAAGAGGATGGTTGCAGGTGTAGGTGGAAGCAAAAGGTAAAAGCTCAGTTTCCCAACTGCTGAGGGAATTTGGAGGATGCTGGAGCAGCCTACGGTGGATTGAGGCATCCTGTTTGGGAGCAGAAAGGAGCGGGGGGCTCCTGTGCAATGAAGGGGTGCTCAGAGTGAGGACTGAGCCTTATGTCTTTGAGCAACAACTCATGCTAAGTGAGCTGGAGCTAATCTGACCTGCTGCCAGGTGTCTGTGTGTCTGGTCCTGCTGGGAAATAACAAGGGCCTTTGCCGTTTTAAAATCAGCTGAAAAATGTGTTTCTCTTTCTTTGTACTGCCTTGGTGTAACTCTCCGGTAGTGCCCGGTTTGTTAGGGTCAGCTCAGCCATTTAGAAAGCAAAACTGAAACGTTAAATAAAACCAGAATGAATGACCTGCTTCTCCTCCCCTTTGTTTCAATGACGCTTGCAGAAATGAATGGGGGGGTGCTTGAAGGAGTTGTGTTTCTCTGATCTGTTTTAATTAGATCTTACTTGATAGAGCAAAGTGACTTTACACTGAAAGCTGATGCAGAAAGTGTGATTTCTACTGCTTATTTTCACCTGTTTGGAAGTCATTAATGCTCTGAGAAACACCAGTGTGGAAGCAGGATGTAGAGCCCAGCTTGAGGAGGAAGAGGAGGAGGCAGGTGGTGAAATTGACCCTCCTGGTTGCCTGTTGTCTCCCCAGGCAGAGCTTGGTGTCTGCGGCTCCAGGTGCAGAGGAGGAAACGGGGGAGGATTTGGGATCGGTCCCTAAAGCTGCCCTCCCCAGCATCACTTTTACATGTGGGGTCAGTAGGGTGAGGCTGATGACAAGAGCAGGAGTTTATCACCTACATAATTGTGCAAGTGCCTCGTCCCAGCTTGGGTTAAGGAATATTAAGGGGAGGACACGTGTGCCCCCACAAGCCCCCTGCTGTAGGATTTTATCCGCTTGTGGCTGTAGGGCAGAGCTGGGTGCTGGAAGTCCAAGAAACCAAGCCTAACGTGAAGAGGACTTTCCCAGGTCAGCCTCCTGGCGCTGGGAGCCCTGCCGAGCTCTCACAAGCCATTTGGGTGCTGAGCCCCACGTCGGAGGGGGAAGAAAAAGGGAACGTCTGGAAGGGGGAGCTGGCAAACTAGTTGGTGGTGGCACTGCTGCGATGTGCATCCCATGTCCATGTCCTTGTCCCATGAGAGCCAGGCAGCCAAACTGTGTCATCCTGCATCCTGCTGCTCCCCTCGTGAAACTTCACAAAGCCGGGCACCAGGCAGACCGGAGGGCCTGGTAACGTACCCCAAAAGTGCCTGAAAAAGTGGTAACGGGGCTGGTGGCTCTGCCAGTATTTCCCTCAACACCATTACTTGAGTGTTTATTTTATTTTATTTTATTTTATTTTATTTTATTTTATTTTAGTCCCATGGCAAAGGAGAGGAGCTTGTGCAGAGTTCCTGGTTGAAACCTCGGGGCTGCAAAATGCTTCCCAACCCCAGTCCTCTCATCCCACTGCTGCCTTTTTTTTCCACCTGCACGGGAGGGAAATGTACCTCTGATTATCTCAGAGGGGTGTCCCAAGGCTAAATATGCACTGGGACTCACAAAACCTGCCCTGGATCTTTAAACTTTTACTTTTTCATACCTAAATTTAACGTTTTCACTGGTGGGAACAGTTCTGCAGGGTCTTATTATTTGGGAGCGAAGTGGGGGGAATGAGCAGGAGCAGAGGCAATACGCTGGTAGGTACAAGAGAGGAAGAGAGGTTTATTATCGCAAGCATCAGGGAAAACTGCTGCACTTTATATAAGTGATGTTTTTCCTGCATCCCTGATTTTTATTGCCCAGAAGGGTCCCAAGTTTTGGTCCCGAGGCTCATCTTTTGGGAGAATTTAGAGCTTGAACTCCATGAGCTTGCCGGGCTTAACCTGGCTGCTCCCCTCCAATTCCTGGGGCTGTGCTGCCCTCTCCGGGCAGCTGCACTGGGGATAATTCCTCTTTGTGTTCCCCTGCTGCCACTGCAAGGCTCCAAGTTTGGAGGCTGAAGGCAGGCAGCACACCCCAGCAGGCATCAGGAGATGGTTGTGGTGCTCCAGCACGGTCCTTGGCCACCATCCCACGTCCTCCACCTCCATCTGGTCGAGGTTTGTGCCACGGTCTGGAGGAGGCGTCCTGTACCTCACCTTGAGAGCTGGGCGTTGAGGAGTGCCTGCGCCTCCGGAGCAGGGGAACAAAGGTGGGGAAAGGGCTGGAAGGCAGGTGCTGAGAGGAGAGGCTGAGGGCACCTGGGTGGAGAAGAGGAGGCTGTGGGGTGGCCTCGCTGCTCCCTGCAGCTCCCTGAGGAGGGAATGCAGAGAGAGAGGCACTGGCTTCTGCTCCCTGGGCACCGACGTTGGGTTACGTGGGAATGGCACGGAGCTGTGCCAGGGGAGGCTCAGCCTGGACAGCAGGAAAAGTTTCTTTACCATGAGGGTGCTCAGACACTGGCACAGGCTTCCTCGGGAGGTGGTTGATGCCCCAAGCCTGCCAGCATTCAAGGGGCGTTTGGAAAATGCTCTCAGGAATGTGCTTTAATGTTTGGTTAGCCCTGAGGAGAGGAGAGGAGAGGAGAGGAGAGGAGAGGAGAGGAGAGGAGAGGAGAGGAGAGGAGAGGAGAGGAGAGGAGAGGAGAGGAGAGGAGAGGAGAGGAGAGGAGAGGAGAGGAGAGGAGAGGAGAGGAGAGGAGAGGAGAGGAGAGGAGAGGAGAGGAGAGGAGAGGAGAGGAGAGGAGAGGAGAGGAGAGGAGAGGAGAGGAGAGGAGAGGAGAGGAGAGGAGAGGAGAGGAGAGGAGAGGAGAGGAGAGAGCAGAGAAAAGAGAGCAGAGCAGAGCAGAGCAGGGAAGAGAAGAGCAGAGAAGAGCAGAGCAGAGCAGAGCAGAGCAGAGCAGAGCAGAGCAGAGCAGAGCAGAGCAGAGCAGAGAAGAGAAGAGAAGAGAAGAGAAGAGAAGAGAAGAGAAGAGAAGAGAAGAGAAGAGAAGAGAAGAGAAGAGAAGAGAAGAGAAGAGAAGAGAAGAGAAGAGAAGAGAAGAGAAGAGAAGAGAAGAGAAGAGAAGAGAAGAGAAGAGAAGAGCCCCCAGGGTGCATGTCTGAGCATCAGCAGGGTGGGTGCCTGCAGGTGCCCTCGTGCTTCCCCAGGTCTAACGGGGCCTTCTGGTGGCCCCATACTCACTAAGCGTGATTAGAGGGAAGGGACCTGTCACCACTGTGCTGTGACAGCTGGTGGGTTTGATAGGTATTGGCACCAGCATCAGGGCCTGCTTAGAGCTATGGGATGAGTGCAAGGTGGCTTCCCCTGTCCTGCTCAAGCTAAAGTCCTCTAGTGGTCTCCAGGACTCGAGCACACTGGGATTGTGCCATAAAGGGCCATGGGCAGAAGGGTGAGAAGCCTCTGGAGAGGTCAAGTGCCACCAAGCACAGCCTGGGCCGTTGGAAACATCGAAACTGGAGCACCAAATCTGAGCCCCTCCAAACTCAGTGGGGCTCAGGAGCAGCTGGTGCTGGTCCCTAAAGGGCGCCCAGCCATGGGGTTTGTAACCCAGGGGTGGGGGAACCTCGCTGTGACGTCCCTGCTGGGTGTAGCAGGGTGTCCCTATAACCCGGGGGCCACCAGAGAAGGGACAAACGCCTTGGTCCAGATTGACCCACTGAATCTGGAGGAGCGTGAGGCAGGAGGCAGTGCAGAGCAGCAGAGCAGGCAGAAAACAAAGCAAAACTTCTCTGTGTTCTTTTCCCGACATCCAGCGGTGTCTCCCCCACCTCACTCTGCTCAGGCACAGAAACGTTTGGCATTTTCCTGAGCTTTTCCCAGGGGTTTTCATTCCTCGCTGCTCCTTGAATCTGCTTCACTGAGACTTCCTTGGACCTTTGGGTTATCACAAGTTGCATCCTCCTGTTTGACCTGCATTGCAAACTCCTAGTTTCTGCTGGGAAAGAGCAAAATGATGACTAAAAGACAGCCATGAAACAGAGAAGAAGAAAGGAGAGGACAGGCTTTCACCCTTTTTTTGTAATGCCATGCAAGCCGGACCACAATGCAGCAGCACCAGCCCCATGAAGGAGAGTAGGCAATGGAGTTACAAGAGGCAGAGCGCTTGTTGCTGTGGGAGGGAGAGCTTTGGGGTGCAGTGTGAAAGTTTCCCTGGCCATACCACAGCCTGTATTTGTGCTCCCTGTAGCTGGGTGTTGCATTGGGCTGTAGGATAAATCTGTGTGGTCCCAGCTGGCTGCCTGCCCGAGGGATGTAGCTCATTAGGAGAAGATGCTCAAAGCCCAGCTGTAAGTCCCAGGGCTCAGGAGAAACTGCCTGGCTGCCTAAAGCTGATTTTTGAGTTTAAATTCTGTCGCTTTGGGTAAGGTGTGCAGCCAGCAGGTCACGGGCTCTAGAAGAAACCTCTGGCACGTCTACATGGGCTTTGCTCCTCCTTTGCTCAGCGTGAAGCTGCCCTCAGAGTCTTTACATTCAGACATGCCCCGTGTCGAGGGTCTGGAGGTATCTCTGCCCGGGGCCTCTGGGCCTGGCCCCGGGCACCCCTGAGCAGAGCCTGGCTCCGGCCTCTCGGCACCTCCCGGCAGTGCCGGTGGCCATGGCTGGCAGCCCCCGGAGCCTCCTCTGCTCCAGGCCCAGCAGCCCCAGCTCTCGCAGCCTCTCCTCACGGCAGAGGTGCTCCAGGCCCTTCGGCACCTCGGGGGCCCTGCGCTGGGCTCTCCCCAGGGTGCCCAGCTCTGGCTGGGGCTGGGGGGCCCAGCGCTGGGCCCAGCACTGCAGGGGCGGCTTCAGCAGCGCTGAGCAGAGGGGAAGGATCACCTCCCTCGGCCTGCCGGCCCTGCTCTGCCCCAGGCAGCCCAGAAGACCACGAGGCCTCTGAGTGCCAAGGGCACGTGGCTGCCTCCCGTTCCACCCGGTGCCCACCAGGACCCCCAGGTCCATTTTTGCAGAGCTGCTGCCCAGCTGGGGGCCCCCAGCACATCCTGCTGCAGGACTTTGTGCTTCTCCTTACTGAACCCCTGCTCCTTTCCACCCCCAGCCCATCGCTAACTGGACCTTCTGCCTTTCGGTGGGACACAGCTCCCTGCAAAAGGCAGACTTGCCTGCTGCCACAGGAGAACAACCCCAGGGGAGAGCAGGGGCTGAAGTCCCCTCCTGCCCTCCTCCTGTATCGTTCCTGCCCATAAACACTGCAGTTTCTGTGGTTAATCTTACGGGGACCTCGCTCCCTGCACGAGTCACCTGCTGTCAAGGCTCCGCAGCAGCTCCTTGTGCAACCCTACGGAGCGGGGACACAAGCTCAGCCCAGGGGTGACCGACCCCATCGATACAAATGTCCCAAGCCACTGGGGGACAGTGGTAGGATGAAAATGTGATTATTTCTCACCAAAATGCAGCCCGGGACTCTGCATCTAGTCAGGCACCTGGGCACCGAGATGTCCCTGCTCCCGGCGCTCCCTGTTTGTGCCGTTCCCCCCGCGGTTTTATCTTCTCCTGACACGAATAGAGGCAAAATTCAGCGGAGTTCAAGGCTGATATCCCCGAGCCGGGCTGTTACAGATGCCCTCTTTATGGGCTCATAAACCTCAGGGCAGGGCTCCAGCAGGTCCTGGTGCAAAGCAGGTCTGGATGAGGTCCATCACGTGGAGCGTGATAACAACCCCGCTCGCTTGCTCTCCCTTCAATGTCAGCTGCTGGAAGGGCTGGGACACCGGCCGGGACACCGGGCAAGGATTTTCTGGTTGAGATAAGCTGCTGAACTCTGAGCCAAAGATACCGCAGGCAGAGCAGCCCCCGCCCTGCCCCTACGTCATCTGCCAGGTGATCGCAGAGCAAACCGAGGGCTTTGCGTCTCTGCACCCAGAGGAAAGGGCAGGATGCAAAAGCACGCTGGTATTTTGGAGGGGGGGGGGGGAAGCAGGGATATTTGCTGGTTTGGGGTAGGGCTTTGGTTGTGTTTTCAGTGATGGTCCTTTCCTTTTTCATGGTCTGCCCTTTGCTGCAGGGAGGAGTTTTGTGCTGATGACGTTGCTCAGCCCTGTCCCCTTTTTCCCCACATACCCAATGGAGCCTGTCCACACCTTGAGGATGCAGCAGCTGGAGGAAAGGCAGCCCGGGCAAGGACCGCAGTGAAACTGGGCTCAGCACAGCCACAAGCACACCGCTCAGGAGGATAACCCAGCACATCAACCCCAGAGACTAAAACTGCTGGACACCCACCTGTCAGGTACCTGGGGAAGCTGCTCTTGCTGCTCCCTGCATCGTATCAGTGCCATCAGGCTTCTCAGTCTCACCCTTCCCTGCCCTCGCTATCAGTTTTCCAGAAATCAGACCATAAACCAAGTAATTTATCTACAGGCTTGCACACAGCCCCACGCCGTGCCTCTACCCCAGCCAGCTGAGTGTTAGCTTGAAGGTGGTCAGGAATAGAAACAAGCAGCAACAGAAACAGCTGCTTCTGCCTTCGGCAACCTTTTGTGGCTCCCTCATTATTTAATATTCTAACTCCAAAGGAAAATGATGGTACTGTAGGATCTAGTGCTACCCAAGGATTACCAGTACTGCTTTTACAGTGGAACTGTTATATGCCCTTTGCTCGTCATTAGGTTTCAGAGTGAATCAGGCTGTCATCTCTGTGGCCCATCTTCTAATCAAAAGTTTATATTTGTAATGTGATCTGCCTAAAAAACACTGGGCCATCATTTCTGCCCCCTTCTTCTCCTCTCCATTTAGACAGCAGTTTGCTGAATTTTCTTTTCAGGGACCTTCTCTTCATCCAACAGGAAAAATCCCAGTGTAAAAAGTGATGGGGATGAAAAGCCTGCAGTGGTGGCATTTCAGGCAGCCCTTTGGGGCAAGGGGGGATTTTTTTTTTTGGCCTCTTGTGCAGTGGAGAACTAAATAGAAGTTGGAGCTGTGTAAGGTAAGCCTTATAGCCTGAGAAACTTCACGGATATCCCTCCAAAAGGCCACCATGCATTGGAAGTTACAAAATTCAACCGCACAAACTGCTCTTGTTGCACTGATCTGCCCCTCACCCCCTCCAAAGGGAGTTATGTCTCTAATAGGATTAAGATCTTAAAGCCAAAAACCATTGCAAAATAAAAAATAAATAAAATAAAATAAAATAAAATAAGCACTGTTTGCATCTGGGGCTGCTCAGAAATTGTGTGCTACAGATTCATGCCCCGGGCTCATGGCTGCAGGAGATGCTTTCCAGGAGGAAGCTTGTTAGTTTTAATTCTGAAGATCAGCAATGTCTTGCCCAAATCGCCTTTGGGATATCTCCTCGAATCCCAACCTGCGGGCACATAATTCTGCCAGGGCAGCGTTTTAACACCAGCCTCTCACATTCTGGGTGGTCAGGGCGTGGGACGGATAAAACCCGGCTTCACCCACGAGTCCCCAGCTCCTCCAGGAGCCATGCCCCCATCCCACGATGGGATTTTAATTTTCCCAGCCTCGGGGGGCTGAATTTATGAAGCCTCACGTGGCCCCTCCTACGGTGGGAGGGACGGCTCCGGCAGCCTCCCTAACACTGGGTGTCACACAGCGGTGCCACCATTCGGGTCCTGAGTGTCACGGGCAGAGGACACAGCGATCCAAGAGCAGCAGAAAGCAAAAAATAACCCCTCCATGTGCGTCCCGGCGAGGTGAGTTACCTCCAACGTCCTCGTGCTAAAGATTCCCCCCACCTATGTGAAATGCATACCTCCTTGCCCGTTCCTGCCTGCCCTAAAAGTTAGCTTTGCGAGGGGGAAGGTGGATTTTTAGGACTTTTCTTGTATTCTTCGGAGTTTTGAGAGTGTTGGTTGGCGTCCGACAGCGGGGCGATTGTCGCAGCTGCTGCCTGGGTGGCAGAGAAACAAAGCCCGAAAAGCAGGAGGATGGGGAGAAGCGGGAACAAAAGGGGATTATTTGCAAAGGGGGGTGTTCCCGGTGACTTCTTGGAGAGAAAAAGGAGTTTAGGAGTCCGGCTTCGCTCTGGCACCCCTGCCAGAGAAGTTTGCCGTCACCTGTTGAGGGGAGGAAGGGGAGCTGGGGAGAGACGTGAGCGGTGGGTGGCCGGTGGGGCTGCTGGAGCCGGGGGCTGGTGGGAGGGAGCTGGCAGCTGAGCATTTGTAATGCCTCGGATAAAGGGCTGTTTCCATAGCAAACGGGAGAAAGGAGCCTCTCTTTCTTTCCGCGAGCTTGCCCGGCGTGTGAACAGGGAGGTCGTCCCGGGAGCAAATAACCCGTGAAAGGGCAAACATCTGGGAAGAGCTGCAAATCATCGAGACCTCTTAGGGATGGCTGGAAGGGGGCAAAGGCTCTCGGGTCTGCCACCCGCTGCGAGCCAGCTCGGATGGGCGACCTCTTCCCTTCCCCAGGCTGGGTGCCCTGGCGCAGGGCTGAGTGCTGGTGTAAATCAGGAGCAGCTCGGTTAGCTGGTGTCAACGCGGGGACCAATTGGGGTTGGATAACGCAGATTTCATCTGGCTGGAGGTCCAGAGGGTGTACATCACCCTCTCTTCCCTCCTACTTTTTCTTTGGGAATCCAGGTCTCCAAAGGGAGTCTCTCTCTGGACTTATTCTCCGGCACATGACACCAGGTGGAAGGGTAAAGGAGAAGGGAAATAATTTCCTACAGCTGCTCAAAGAGTTTAGCTGCATTTAACAAAAGAAAATGCAGAATGTGCTGTGGGACCAGCTGGATTTTAACTGAAAAAATGCTCCGCATGCGAAGGGAGCCAAAGCTGCCTCTTTGCAACTTTGCAATTGAAATGTTTAAAAGGTGTGCAGGGTTTCCAGGGCGACCTGGAAACTTTGCGGAGAAATAGAAAGCTGGGTTTCACAGCCGGTCCCGTGGCTTTCTTATCACAGAATCACAGAATATGGCATGGCATTGGACCGAGGAGGTGACTGGATGGTGTCTTTTGGGCTCGAGGTGTCATTAGGGGTGATGAAAAAGCAGCTCTTTAATCTTGGTGATCACTTGCTGCGGGACTGCGTGTGTCTTAGGAAGTTCCTCTGTGCAAATAGTTGATGTATGGTGGTGTTTAGTGTGATAAAATAACAGCCAAGACATACAAGAAGCATTATTTCTCTACATTTGTAGCTTTGGGGCAATGAGGCTTTGTTTGCTTGCTGTGCAAGAGCCCAGAAGCTTCAGAAAAATATTTGTAATAATCGTGTGCAAGCGGCTTCTGAAGGCATCACCCATCAGCTGAGGTGCCCTAACCCGGCACATGGGCTCCTGCATCCTCCCCACGTGGAGCAAATCCTGCCCAAGTGACCTCTTGGTGGCTTGGGACAGGAGGGTCTTGGACTATTTCAGAGAAGAGTGGATAGGATAAGAAGTTGGGAAGATCCTTTGGGCTCCAGATCCCACAGGAAGGGAGGCAACGGATGGAGCAGCTCGGAGAGGATGCCTGCGGTGGGCTTCACACCAGGCTGAGCATGGGCTCGGCTCGGACACCCTGTGCAGGGGAGCAGAGGAGGCTGCCCGAAGGAGGAACACCTCTGCAGGCAGGACACGGCACGGGAACAGCTCGAAGCACCGCCGTGTGCCTGCATGCTCGGGCTGGAGCCTCGCTGCTTGCGTAGACCTGCTGTGGAGCCAGTCCCCTCCTTACCCTCCCGCCTCATTTCCTCCCTTCTCAAAACTAACTGCAAAAAGCAATCCCTCGTCCCTCCCGCCTCCATCTGCTCTAATTAAGCTGGAGGCCCCTGGAAGGTGTTCAGCCCCCCGTGGTACCGAGCTGCTGCAAGTACCTCGGGTCCATCCCCTGCCGCTGCATGATTTTGCAGCCGCTCTTAATAACAGGACTTATTTTGGAAGGTCTCCAGAGTCCGAGAACTAAAAGCCACTTTAGAAAAGAAGGGGAGGGGGGAGGAATTGGCAGGAGCAATGGCTTTTTAAAAGGCTACTTATTTCTTAAGATGTACTTGCTACTGATTAACCTTTGCTCCGTGATTGCTTTAATTGATTCATGCCTTAAAGCGGTCTGAGAGGTTCTGCGGGGTCAGCGCTCTCCGAAGTGCTCCGTTTCCCTGAAAACTTCTTAAAGCTTCTTGCTTAGGCAAATCCCAATTTGGGCGTGAAATGCAGGTGAACGGCTCTGATCCATTTTTCTTCCCCTTCCCCCAAACTACACAAGCAGTGCTTTACCTCTTCCTTCCCTCGCCTGCTGCCAGGCTGTGCCTGTGTTACTGTGTTATGGTGACTGTTGGTTGGGGCTTGATGTTTTGGGGCCATTCCACAAGAATGAGGCACTACAGCATTGGGAACTACCGCCTTCAATCAGCCTGTTGAACTTCTGTGGTCCCCGTGACTGCTTCCTTTAACCATGCATGGAGAAATCCTGCATTTCTTCCTACTGCAGCGGGGACAGACCCAGAGCAAAGGCAGGGTTTCCAGGCAGCAATGGGCTTTGGTGCCCAAGGGCCATACTTAAATCGAGGCAACTTGGGAGGCCCAAGAAATGGTGCTTGGGTTTTTTGGGTTGGAGTGATGAATGTCCTTATGTCTTGGGCTGGATTCATGCCCTGGCACTCTGGCTGTGTTCATCCAACCTGTTCAAGATGCCTGCTCTTGGATGGGTTGAGTTGTACCCATTCCTCTTCACTCCTTGTAACCACTCAAACACGGAGGAGATGGGTCCTAGAGGAATTAAAACAGAGGAATTGAAACACCCACCACAGACTCTACGGCTAAATAAATTACCCTCTTCTGATCTGTTGGGATGTGAGCGCTGCTGGGTGTTGACCCAGCAGAGCCAACCATACCCTAGGTCCTGAGGTTGTCCATCGGGGTCCTGCACGCTGGTTTTCTGCATGAGGTGGTGCCCATGCGATGAAAACCACCATGCACCTGCCTTGCTGAGCAGGCCCTGGAGATTTTCACGATGGGTGAAAAAGAAATGAGCTGTGAAGTCGTCATCTGCTGCTTTCACCGTGCTTTCAGCACGCCCCTGCCCCATGGAAAATGGCACAGGGAATGACTGCTGATGGAGATGTTCATGAGGGGGAAAAGGAGGCTCTGGGTGATGGCTCCACCACACTGGGAGGCTGGAGTCAGGATGGGGATCTTGGGCGTGGATCTTGAGTGTCAGGCCATCCTTTCCCTAAATCCCTTCAAAACTATCCTGCGATGACTTATGCAGAAACGCGTAGCACTGAATTAGCCAGAAAGGGGGGTGCGCTGGGAACAGCGGGGCGGCATTGTTACGGGGTAAAAACGGGCCAGCCCTGATGCATATGGATGCTGCGGATAGCTGAATAGAGAAACCTCCGGCCGACGGCGTGGAAAGCGTCCCTTCCTCCCCTCCTTGCAGGGCTGTTTTGCTCCAAACCCTGAACTTTAACACGGGCAGCCCGCGGGAGGGCCGGCGCTGGGGGCTTCGGGCGGTGACCGTCCAGGGCCCCCGTCCTTTGTCCTGGCTGAATAGGGCTCTGCAGAGCCGCCGGCGGAGGTATGTGATCTGCAGACCTCTTTTCTTCTCCCCCTTTTGGCCGACTGACAAAGTCTTCCCTTGGAGATGGCGCTGGCGGCATTGCGCTGCCCTCAGCAGGGCTGGGGGGGCCGGCGGGGGTCCCCCACGCTGCGTCCCCATCTCATCATCTCCCCTGAGCAGTAGGGCACAAAGAGCCGCTTAGGAATTCCCAGGAGCAGAGTGGGAGCCGAGCCAGGATGTGCTGAACTGCACAAAGTGGGATTTATCTTCAAAGGAATGTTTCCCCCCTTTTCTGAGCACCATTTTTAATTTTTTATTTTTTTTTTGGCTTCCAAGGGATTTATTCCTCCTCCTTCCCCAGCCCTTTTTTCTTCGCTGTGGCCACTTTTCAAGGGTGGCGGAGACTTCTTGGAGAGCTGGGGGCCACCCAGGGGCACAGCCCCAGGCTGAGCTCCACGTGTGACCTGAGACCGTGCTGAGCACAGCCCCATGCCCTGCACCACCTGCAAAGTTGCTATGAGCCAGGTGAGGACAAAACCCTCCTGTTGACCATGCCGAAATGTGGGGAGCAGCTTCCTCTCAAACCAGTCGCTTTGAGTTTCAGGCTTGTTTTCAGGCTTGACCTGTAGGTAGGATCTCCCCAGTGCTCCCCATTCGCTCTTGGCATGACCAAAATGACATGTGGACACGGACATCTCATAGAATCACAGCATCATTAGGGTTGGAAAAGCCCTCCGAGATCATCTGGTCCAACCATCCCCCTACCACCAATGTCACCCACCAAACCGTGTCCCTAATCTCGGGGCTGTCAGCTGCCTTGTGAATGGGGCCGACATCTGGCTTCAACCACCTCCTTGTGCTCACAGCTGGAAGCTCACAGTTCCCGACCCTTTTGGGGGCTAATTTCTGCCTTTGCCCACCTGTAGTGCCCAGAGGAGGGAATCCAGCTCCCCCAAAAGACTGGACATCCATATAACGGACATGTTGAGCAATGTGGGGCTGTAGCCCAAGCTCATGGGTTACAAATCAGCTATATGAAGGCTCTCAGGGTAAAAAACAGAAGAAAGGAACTGCTGATGGCCCAGCAATGGGGCCAGAGCTACCTGTGTGCCACCCCACATGTGGTGGGGCAATGCCGTGGCTGTTCCAGGGTGTTTTGGGGGGCTGGCCACCACGGTGGCTAGTGGCCCGAAGAGGCAGGGCAGGTAAAGACACCGTGTACGGCTGCCCAGGGAGTGCCCTCTGGTTCTAGGAGGGATGAGTCTCATGTAGGGAGGCTCGAAGCCCACCCCAAGCTCTGGTCTAGCGGGTAATAACCCCCACAAGGTCCTTTAACCCCAAATTTGATGCTGTGCAGTGCATCATGTCTCTAGGGATATGCAGCAAGGTACCACAGGACAAAAAGAAGCCTTGCTTCTGCATTAATGGATATTTAATGCCACACAGCATTTCCCTCTTCACTTTAAGCAAAAAAAATCTCCTGTCCCAGCCGGGACATCCCACCTCATTTGCTGCTGCTCCAGCATCGCGTGCGAGACGCTGGCTGCTCAGCGGGGGATTTCTCAACCCTTCAGCTTTCTCGTGGGCGTGAATGAAACGAGCCTGAAAGGGAAGTTTGGGAAGCGATGCGATCCCGGGGCTCGTTGCAAGTGGAGCCCTTTAACACCCCGATATCTGGCAACCCTGGTGTGCAGATCTGGACTCTCCTGGGGCACTACCCCTGGTTCTGCACCTACATAGTCCCACCTTGTTTCCAGGCCTTATAATTCGTCTTCTAGGAGAAAGAAAGAGCCATGTCCTATGAGTGAATGTCGACCTTTTATTTTATTTTACTTGAGTTTTCTGATGTTTTTCAGGCCCTTCCATGGCTGAACTGGACCCTCTCCACATTTTAGCTCATGACAAATTACAGGAAAGAGACACCACAGCATAAAAACCTGCTACGTTTGGGTCAACACTTGATGTCAGAGTTTAGGACTTCATTATTCTCAGCCAGAATTTTCTCTCCCCCATTTCTCCCCTTGGCCCTGGAGCATCCCCTCCCTGGAGGAACGAGCCCCAGGGCAGGGGTCGGTGCAGCTTCTGCCCTCTCCTCCTCTTGTCCCCCCATGATGGAGGGGCTGAAGCTTCAGTCCTTGGGGTCCTGGAGACCTGAGACTGGCATGGGCTGAAGGCTGGGGGTGGCCTTCACTCGAGTGGTGCGGTGGAAGTTTCTGGAAGGACAGTTGGGGCTGGTGGAACCTTCCGTGAGGAGGGTTGGGGCGGGCAGGACTTCCCAGAAGGACAGCGGGGTGAGCTGGGTGGACCTTTCTGAAAGGTAGGTGGGCTGGAACCTCTCTACAAGCAACTGGCAGGCAAAAATAATTCAAACCCCGACCCGACGGGACAGCTATGCTGGGATTTACCTCCTGTTCCCCCTCAAAGGAAAATTTCTGTAGATGAAAGCATCCCCATACGTGCCAGTCCTACACCTTTGCTCCTCGAAGATGGAGGGACTGGGGCAGCAGGCGAACCTCTGCAGACCCAAAACCACGCGGCCCTTTTGGGAAGTCTCCGTGTAACGAGGGATGGCTCCAGCCAAAAGTCCAGCCAATGCTGTGGCACTTGGGAAGTCTTTCTCCACCCCTTCTTTTTCTTCTTCCTTTTATTTTTATTTTTATGTCAAGCCACTAAGCTACTATTCATTGCCTTTATTCTAAACACTCATTTTGCTCCTAGCAGGAAAGAGGGAAAAATCTATTGTAGTGCTGTGAGGCCCTTTGACAAACACGACAATTTCCCCTTGCCTGTTTCAACACAAAACTGAAAGCATTTGCACAAAATCCATCGCACATGCTCTGAGGCTTGGCCAATAATTTCCTAGGCACGCATTCGCTGAGGCAGCCCGCAAAGTGCTTTGAAGATGAAGAAAACCAGCTGTGATTTGTGATGATGATGATTAGGATTAGACGAGGGTTCTGCAAGAGGTTGTGGATAATGAGTCAACCCCGGGGGCTGGGGACAAACTTGGTCAAAACACGAGAGCGTACTGTGAGAGTTTCTTGAAGTGAAGGGAGACCAAACAATTTTTGGGGAAAGGAGAGGTTTAAAAAGAAGTAATTTGGGCTAAAACGTGGTTCAACTTTGAAGCGTTCCTTCCTATGATGAGCCCTCTGAAATAAAGGCAGGGATTAAGGTACCTTTTCTGCTCCAGACTCTCATGGATGATGCCTGGCTTTGCTCTGAGGTGAGCCCATCACCATCGGAGTGATGTCTGCTTCTCCACGCAGGGATATGTGCAGAAGCCTGGGGCTGGCAGAAGTGTTTCCAAAACCGCACCGATCATCCTCATCAATTGGGGTTCCTGTAGGGCTTGTCAAGTTGACCCCCACCTCCACCCCAAAATACATGGTTGGTTGCCTCGGAAAATCCATTTGCCTGCATCCTCAGATGAATCCTGGTCTAACCAGCCAGTGTGGCTCGTGTTGAGCAGGGTACAGCACCCCTTCCGAGCACAACTCACGCTGGATGGCTGACCTTTGAGCCCCAGCACCAAGACTGCTCTGTAAGTCCCTCTGCAACCCGAAGAGATGCAAAGCTTCATCTGTATTTTCAGGTTCATTTGTCTGAAGCAGGCGTGATTATTTATGACTGTTCAAACTGCGGAGGCATATTGCAAAACATGGGACATTAACCTTGCTGGAAACCTCCCCAGAGCTCTGAGAGCCACAGCCACTGCATGCTGGAGGTGTACAAGAGCACACAAAATGAAACGAGTATTGTTCCTGCAGCCACGGGAGCACTTATTCCTCATTAACCCCTTCTCTTTCCATGTTCATTCATTATTTTCTGGGGTAAGGCCCAGCATTTCTGTGTGCTGAGGGCTGTCATCTGCCTCAAACCGACAGCTAATCAGTCCTCAGGGCTACTTTGCACACACTCGAGTCGAGCTGCACATCCTCCCTGGGATCCCACGCAGAAGCAAGGCATAATTAGGGCTAATAAAGAAGCTGTTGAATGTCTTGCTGATAAATTATAATTATCACCTGCCAGGGAAAGGAAAGGATGTATATCCCGTATCACAGGGAGGTGTTGACTAGTCGTGTTTCATATCAACCTTCTTCCTTCCCTGTGTCAAACCTCTTCTGTTTTCTGAAAAGAAAGTGAAGGCTGATGGCAGTGGAACAAGAGGAAACCAAGGCTGTGATCCAGATCCTTGGGCACACCGTGAGCTGGAAATGTAGGTTTAAGGGAGGCTCTTTGCTGAGTTTTCTGGCTGGTGGCAAGGTCTGTGTGCAGCTCATGGGGACGGTGACCAACCAGCACCATGTCTGGATGTTGATTTTAGTCCTTCTGATTTGTTGGTGTGATAATGTTGAAGATTCCCAGGTAGAGGGGCAGGGTGTGATGTCCCCAGAGAGCAGAGGGATGGCACTGGGGGTCCCTGTGCCAGGCGACTTCAGTGGCATCTCCACCATCAGGCGAAGGAGCTGCAGGCGCTGGGAAGGCTCAGCCTTGGCACAGGGTTTACTTTCTCTCCAAATTCTGTCCAAATTCCTTAGAAATGGGATGGGCAAAGCATGGATCACCCCTACCTGCCGCCTGCATCAGGCTTCACAAAGCATCATGATGCTGAGGAGAAAGCATGGACTTCAAAGCCTCAAGGAGAAAGCTATAGGTGATGCCAGGTTTGGCTTCTGTACCTGTTTACCACTCAGAAGATGAGTTCCCCAGCTCTAAGCATCAGATAATAATAATAATAACAATAATGAGGCAAGGATCCTCTCCTTGCTCGTGCGCTTGCCTCTCCAGCCAGCTCTGCTTGCACTACCTTCTGCATCCAGGCTTTGCAGCTGAATATATTTCCCAATTTTTTCTCCAGCTCATTTCTCCACCACCCCCCGGGCTAGTTCTCATGCTTTTCCTCCCTCTCTGTCGAGCAGTGGGAAATGAGCAGCCCCGCTCAAATGCCTGCAATTACGGGGACTCTTATCTGTGAGCAAACAGTCTCTGTTTGCAAGGGAAAGACCTGAGGTCTCTTGGGATTATGGAGCTGGAAAACATGTGTTACTGCTGTCATGGCTCACTTGCTGAAGCCCTAAACTTTGCTCTCCTGCTGATGCATGTTTTCCTGCTTGCTCTTTGCTCCCATGGCTTTCCCAGTGAATGGATTTGGGGTATGCTGTCCCCTTTTTCCAGCCATTTACTTTTGCCTGGTGGAGCTGGGGAGGGGTTGCAGGCAGCCTCCAAGTTTTAGGAGCACTCTGCTTCAAATCTAGACCAAGCACTGTGAGGTCTCTTGCTGTGTCCTAACAATGGCTGAACTGCTCCAGATCCTCGTGTGGCCCTCCTGTCTTTTGGACTCTGCACCCACCATATGCTGCAATGTTCTTTGCCCCTTTATCCCAGTTGCTGGGTCCAGAAGCTGGGATATTATCTTTGTTGGGATCAGGTGCTAGTGAAGTCAAAGGCTTCAGTGCTTGATGTGGTCTGAGGCATTGCAGTTTCGGCCATACCTTGGGAGAGATGTTTCTGTGGCTTCTGAACGCCCCAGTGCAGCTGTAACAGCAGGCTGGAAATTTGGGAGCAAGGATGAGTTTGTGGGATGGAGGGTCATGGAGAAAGCGAAAGGGGGCAGAGGTGTGAGGAAGCTTGCATTAAATTAAACACGATATCTGAGGACACAGAGAAAGAGAAGGACGGGGAGGCTGAGGATTTGAACCCATTTGGAGCTGAGAGGGACATTTCTGCCTGCCCTTGTGTGAAAGGCCTGGTTTTCTTTATCCCTATCAACCCTTTCCTTTGAATTTACACATAAATGCCTTCTTTATTCGATATCTCAAGCATCTCCTGTGCTTTGCTCCCCAGTGGACCCAGCAGTCCCTTGCAGCCGTGGGGCTCCAAGTCTCCCATTTGCTTTTCCAGTGTGAGCCCCGCATGCCCAGTGGGAGCAGGAGCAGCTGTGGGGCAAGTCATGATCTGGGGCTTAGCAGGGCACGTTCAGCTTTGGCTGAAAGCTTTCTGCTCCCACCAGCTGTGATATAATGGCTTTATTGGCATCCCTGGTCTCTAACCTCCGGCAGCCTCTTGTACTTCTGGATGGGGCTGGCAAGTCACTGCAAGGTCTTCTGTGCATTGCTGTTTCTCTTTTGGGCAGGATAGGATTTCAGCCCCAGGAGCTCTCATCCCCTAGTCAGTCCATGCTGGAGAGGCAGAATGGTAGAGGATGATTGAGGATGATGGGCTCCTTCTTATAAACAGCTCTGAAGACGTTTCCTGGGTTGCAGATGTTCCTCGGTGCAGAATTTGCAAACTGAGATTCCGAAACTTCAGCTTTCTAAGTGTCATTTCCCAAAAGGATGACAAGCAGTGGGTGCCAGGGTCCCCTGAGGACATTATCCGGGGTCCCAGGGCTCAGCCGTGAGACAAGATGAACCCTTTGAGCACCGAGGGCTCTGAGATCTGCACATGGACATCCCAAACCCACCTCATGCTGCCAGGAAGTGGATCCTCAAGAGGATTTCTTGGTTTGTTTGGCCGTGGTTAAGACTGAAGCTCTCTTAAAGGCTGCTACGTGAATGTTTCCCATTATGTGAGATGTTGTGCTTACCCGTTCCAAAAGCTCCAGCGAGACGGCAGTCATCCAAACAGTTGTGAAATACGTAACAGAGGAAACATTTACTCTCCTCTCTAGATCCATCAAGATCAGGTCGTGAAGTGGTGGGCTTAAACTGTTAGACATGAGGCCAGGCACTGAAAAAAAACTGTTAATGGTAGAGCAAATTCAGAGAGGATTAGCCTGTCTTGGGAGCTGGTGGTATCTCCATCACCCTTTTTATGAGAGAGCTAGTCTAACATCTCGACTAACATCCAGATTTAACATCCCGCCAGCCAGATGGAGAGGACAATGTGCTGAGGTCTCTGCCATCAGTTTTCCTGTCAAATCCTATACACTGATGGATAAATATCGATGTGTGAGCCTCGTGTCTCCATTAAGAATGCAGTAGCAAATTTCATGGTCCTCTGACAGCAAAGCTGCTGGTTTTGAACCAGTGTCTTCATTGCTATTGCTGGAGGGAAAGGATGAAGCATTAAATAAAGGGCTGGGGAAAAAAACGATGCTGTGCTTCACTGATGGGGAAAATCATGGTCTAGGGATCCTACTAGAAGGTAACAAATACTGCACCCGCATGGCACATGTAAACCTTCTGGTAAGAGCTCTGAAGGTTCAAACGTATTCAGAAGACACAGCTGGGGCAATTTGGCAATCGCTGGGCTTATGCCAGGTATATTTTAGTCCAGGTGACTAGGACAGCAGGATCAAATGTCATCTACACCACTCACCGGTGGCACAGAGCCCACAAACCCTCTGTGCTGGGTTACTCAAGAGCAGGCTCACCATGTCGCCATGTGAGAGCAGCATCAATTTTTTACCAGGGGGTGACCTCCTGCTGCCTCCGGATCTGATGCTGGTGAACTGAGTGTCGTGGATGGGCAAACACCTCTGTCTCAGGAAGGCATTCAGGGCATGGCACATGCGGGCACTTCTTGGTTAGGACCAGCCTGATCTGACAACTCTTGTGCTTCATTTCCATCCCCTCTCCTTTGCAACCCAGCTGCTGTTAGGCTGGGAACATATAGCAGGAAATACATGAGGAGAGCATCATTTCCGTTTTAACTTGCATCTTGTTTTATTTGTGCCTTCTGCAAACTGATCATAGGGCTGGATTTTTGGGGTTGTTTTTATGTAGTGTCAATTTGCAAGCTGTTATCCATTCATTTCTGCAAAGAAACGCAGGACTTGGAGTTGTTTGCAAACTATTTACATGTACATTTTACCCACGTGTGTAGTGCAGCAATCTGTTCATTTTTGCTCTTAAATTACTGTTATTACATCAGATAAATTAAGGGGATTGGACTCCTGAGCTGGGACTTTGCAGCAGATATGCCTGCATCTGAACATGACCGGTATGGACTCAGGGGCACTATGGCACTTGGAGAGCATCTCAGGCTATCTCTGTTCTCCAAAGAAGCGATGGATAGCGGTGCCTGTTCGTCTGCCAACACAGGACTATTTTTCCTTAATGTTTCCTTGTGGTCTCGACAGTGCCCTGCTGGGCAAATTGCTCTTTGCTGGCACAACCCCTGTGCTGTTTGCTTCACTGCTAACACCGGCTGCAACTTACCACCGGAGTCTTTGTTTAAAGTCCCGATTATGAACAGATCTCCCATGTGTGCATCTTTACAGCTGTTCTTTCTGGCCTTCCAACACGCTGCCAGTAGAGCTCTTTGAGTCAGGAAATAGTTTTTCCATCAGGGATCGGTCTCTGCAGCGCTGCAGTTTTTCTGGGATAAGAGGGCTGTGTCCTGGGAGAGTTTTGGTCCCTTTCCTACCTGAACTACTTAAACTGGTAAGGGGTTGCAGAGAGGTCACAGCGATATTGAGCTAATTCCCATGGCTAAGTTCATCTCAGGTTCATCTGACATTATTTGGGAATCTGCATGGAGGGCTAAAGTTAATGATTTCCTTTCCCAGAGCTCCCTGTAGAGTCAAAGGGAGGCAGAGGTTCCCTCAGAGGTGATGCAGAGCACCAAAGTTATAACCACTGACCACTCAGGGGACTTGAAATGACCGTACTTTTCTTCTAGACATCTCTCTCAGGGGTGTAAAGTTAGGTGGGGTGTCCTCAGCCACCTTTCCTGCTGGTCTTTGCATCCTCTTGGGAACAATTCCTCTCCTTCTGACACAAAAAGCTTACCCCGAAGGCAAGGAGACTCACATCAATCTTGTGACCTCATTTCAGGAGGAAGATGAGATAAAGCTCTTCAGATGGAGGCCAGTTCCACCAGCCTCAAGAGGATCAAGTTTGGGAAGCTGAAGGTGGTACGTCGGCACTTGCTGCAGAGGTACGAGCACCAGCCCTTCATCTCCTGCCTGGCGGGTTTCTACAGCTGCCGGTGGAAGCGGTACCAACGCAGAAGGACCGAGCCTGGGAAATGCTGCTGCAAGACGGTAAATTAGCTCAGAATCAGCAAAGACATTCATTTCTGCACTGGGAAAAGTCAGTCCAAGCTGAGAAGCAGTTGATGCTGTGGGTCAAAGGCCTCACCTCCCTTAGAGCCCAGCGCGGTCTCTTGGTGTCCTAGATGGCAGCTCCTGGGGCTGGAGGGCTTGCTGTGCTTCTCTGGCAGGCTCAGTTTGTCTGTGCCACCATGGAGAGAGTGTCCCCGTGTGGCTGGTGGTGTGGGGCAGCTGCGGGTCCCTGTGGTGCCAGCCCTGGTCCAGCAGGGCCACCCCGAGCAGGGGGCCCAGCCCCACGTCCAGGCGGCTGCTGGAGATCCCCAAGGAGGAGCCCCCAGCCCCTCTCTGGGCAGCCTGTGCCAGGGCTCCGGCACCCGCCCAGCCCAGCAGTGCTTCCTGAGGGGCAGAGGGCACCTCCTGGGCTCCAGGCTGGGCCCGGGGCCTCTGGGCCTGGCCCCGGGCACCCCTGAGCAGAGCCTGGCTCCGGCCTCTCGGCACCTCCCGGCAGTGCTGGTGGCCATGGCTGGCAGCCCCCGGAGCCTCCTCTGCTCCAGGCCCAGCAGCCCCAGCTCTCGCAGCCTCTCCTCGTAGGAGAAGGTCGGCTTCAGAAGGTCCAGCATCAAGCCACGTGTTTCACGGACAGCCTAGAAGCAAGCAGTGTCTGCTGTTTGCTCTGCTTGTTTTGGAGTGAACGAGGCTCTGACCGATTGTCCTTCTTCTCCCTCTCTAGCGGGAATGCGTGTTTTTCCCATTGCTCGTTGGAGCTTTCTGCTTTTCTCTCGTCTTCCTGTACATGTGGGGTGAAGCGAAAAATGACTACAACAACTTTGACTGGTAAGTGCCACGTTTTCCTCCTTTCCCACTCGGGTTTTAATGAGACACCCCAGGTAGGCCGGGCACTTCAGTCACGAGCCAAAGCTTTGGTCCCTTCACATCTTGGTTCTGGCACCCAAAATGAACTCCCAGGGTCTGCAGAGGTGCTGAGGCTCTGCCCTTTGCTTGGCTACGGTGTACAGGTTTAAGTGTGGATTTGTGAGAAAGATAACAACCGCTGTTGCAAAAATGGTGAATGAAAGGGACTAAATGGCTCTTTCCTTCCCTTAGTCTTCTTTTCTTTTTTCCTGTTCCCTCTGAAGAAGCGTAGTGGCTGGCATCAGAGATATTGCAGCAGCTATCTCGGAGCAAAGAGAATTTCATGTTCCCAGTCTGGAGACAGAGAAATAACCAGTGTGGTTTTATGCAAATCCTTTCCTTCTGCACTGTGTAGGTAGCAGTTATGTAAATCTGGCCCCTAGAATTAGATGCCATCCAGATAGCTCAAATACCATGAGAAGGGGAGGTGTAATAATGTTATTCATTGTTATAATATATATATATATAATGCTATATATTGTATATATAAATATATAATATAATATAATATAATACAAATATATAATAATAATTATATTATATATGTAATATATAAAATATATATGTAATATATAATAATATATAATAATGTGTAATAATGTTATTCAGGTGTAATAATGTTATTGAGCCTTTGGATAAAAAGGAAAGCTTCCCTCTCTCTCCTTGGGATACGCCTCTGTAGCTCCTCCAGCTTTCTGGCATTTTCTCCTTCAAATATATTTTCCCTGCAGCCCCTGTGCTAATGTGCCACAAATGCTATGATAAGGTTTTATTGCTTTTTAGGTATAACTATGGGAACCTGGGCTTCTGGTTCCTCTGGTCTCTTGTTCTCCTGGTAGTGGCCGCAATCCTGTTCATGTACATCGCGCTGCTGTTGGTAAGTAAGGCTCCTGTTAAGGAGTGAGTTACGGGCCTAGAAAATAAATACAGGGATGGTTTAATGTATCAGACCAAAGTTCAGCCTAGTCCTGACACTTGACAGTAGCTACCTGGGGAGGACTGGGAACACAATGAGCATTTGTGGTACTTTCTCCCACCTGCGGATGAGCATTTTCAACACAGGTGTCTCTGAGCTAGATGTAGGTTCTGTGATTTCCCTCAGTGATTTCCCTTTGGTGAATTTGACCCATTTCTCCACCAACACAAGGAAAGCTGTGCCGGTATTGGTTATGTGGAAGCTGAGTTTTGTTATTTGACAGCAGGGAAGTATGGAGATCTGAGTCTTGTAGTGGTGATGGGTTGTCAAAGTAGAGTTATTCCTCTAACCCTGAAGTGTAAAGCTCATGAGAAGAAGGGAAACATTATCACTAAAGCTGCCTTGATTCTCTCTGCCTTGCTGGAGGGCTTGTCTCCAGTTGGAGACCGCAGATGTGGTCACAAAACACTCCTTAAATTTATGCCCAAAGAGGTTTATGTTCCTGAGGTCTTCACTTTTCCAAACTGCATTAAATTTTCCCCACTTTCAGTCTCATTCCTGCTCCAGCTTGCGTTTTGAGATGCCAGGTGCTGGGGCTGACGCTGTGGCTTTGACTCACCTCTGTGACCAAGGCAACTGGCTTTTATCATCAGTTCCTGCTGCTCCTACCCGTTCATTGACGTCTCATCATATAGCCAGCCTGTAAATTGCCCGTGGCAGGGAACCTCTCTTAGCCTTGCTCACGCAGTGCCCAACACAACAGATTTCCAAGGTCCTTTGTCCCTGCTGAAGTACAAATAAATAGTGATTTTATTTCAGTGCTAGCAATAAAATAACAAAGTGAGAAATAGGACAGCTGCTTGGCCATGCTACAAGCAATCAATAGCATTATAAAAGCTGTGGAATAACTTATCTCTAAGTAGGTCAAATAACAATATTTAATTACAAGGATTTTGAGGCGTGCTGGTGGCTGTAGAGCTTAATCTCTGTTATTTAGCTAGGTCTACCTAGCTTTCCTGGTGTTAATGGATCAGTGTGGGTAGTTTGGAGGTTGCAATGTTACTTTGGGCAACTCTGAGCTTTGCCAAAGATGCATGTGCGGTCAGGATCCATTTGCTCCTCACCTTCATGAAGCTGTTAAGTAACCCACCTAAAGTCACTGGGTATTTCTAAGGGCACTTGCCCTTCTTGCTTGCATCATTATGTCCATCGTGCCTAATTTGGCAAGACTCCTGCATGCACTGATGTTAAGTTCTGGGAGGCACAAGGCTGTTTGTGCTCCTGCTATCTCAAAATGTGCAGTGGCTTTCCACAGAGGCAAAAGAAGCCGGGCATGGCTACAGCAAGTCAGGGACCTCCCACCTTGGGGTGCATCAGGCTACTGCTATCCCACCAAAAACATTCATCTCCAGAGGTTCAGCACTCTTGAGCAACCACAGCCAGCTGGCACTTCCCTGAGCACTTCTCCCTCCTACCCAAGTGATGTTCAGGGGGCGTAACACAGCAGAAATACCTTCTGCATTGAGCCACTGGTGGTTCCTGTGATGTGTGACTTCCCTACAAGACTGTTGGTATCACGCATCATAGCTAGACTTAGGTTAAACCATGGTCTGTTCTTCACCAGGTCTTAGGCACACGTAGAAACCCTTTTTGAACCATGGTGGGCTGTGACCACGTTGGCTCCGTGTGAAAACTTGCTTTTGCCTTGTTTCCTAAGAGGCTGGCTGTGCTGCCTGCCTGTTATTTCTCAACAGTTTTTGGCTGAATCAGCCAATTTCAATCACCTGGGACAGACATCCTGACCTGCAGGGACATGGGATGGGGATGTGGAGGAGGGAGGATTCCACGTGTTGCAGGAAGGACCAGAGATCTTCACCCAGGCAATGCTTCCTTGTGATGTTTTGCATCACTAGTCCCGTGTGTCAGAAAGCTGAGCACGCTGATGCCCTTGCTGGAGCAGAGTTTTTACAGCAAGCAGTGCTTGGCGTGGTTTTGTTTGTGAGCATCGTAGTCTCTTCCTCCACCCAACTGGGGCCTGGAGGCCTCCTTCCACGTCCTTATTGTGAACCACTGAAGCAAACACTCTTCTGCCCAGCAGCCACCAGTGGCTGAACAAAGTGCTGCACAACAAAGCACTTGCTGTCTGTGCAAAGGCTCTCTCCGCCTGCATGCATCAGTGTAATTTTCTTCAGACAATCAGTTTCAATTAATTTAATTGTTATCACTCCCAAGGCAATCTTCTCATCCCCATTAGAGCTAAAAGGTTAAGCTGCGGGGTCTTGTTGTAGGACAGTTCAGGCTCAGGGGAGAAGAAAAATACTTTCTTGTTCAGTCTTTCAAACACAGAAGATGATATTTGCCTCTCTGCAGTTAAACACATTCATTCCAAGGGGTTTTGGGGAGGTAACTCCTGACTGTATAATGTAAAGGGGTTCAGATGTGCTGGGGCCTCTGCATTCATACGCTAAGAAGAGGACTCAAAATTGTACATTGGCACTGAAGCCCAAAGAGTGACCTCAAGCCTTCATCCCTGAGAGACTGGGGTGTCATGGAAGCTCTGAAAGCCTGCATTTTTTTTTTGCCAGAAAGTGAATGTAGAAACCTGGCTTGTGCTGTCAAGCCCCCATTGCAGTGAATCCCAGGGTATGTGTAGGAGCAGTTTGGAGGAGCCAGACCTGCTGGTGGTGGTTGTCCTTTGGCCTGAAGAAGTCTTGCTGTAGGTGGAACCGTGTGAGACACTGCTAAACACAGCTGCTCTCCATGGAAGAGCAGATCAGACAGGTCCTGAGGCAGCTTTTGAGGAGCCAGAGCACACAGAGGACAGATCTTGTCCACATCACATCATCTCACCGGTCCATCAAGACGTGTTCTCCTCCAGTGACCAGTGGAGCAACTGCAAGAGTTCCTGCTTCACCATCCGAGGATGAAAATTGGTGATTATTCTTCTTGTAAGCTGGTAATGAGCTGTTACCTCTATCCATAAAAACGAGCTTTTCCTCCAATGGCATCCCCAAATATGCTGCATCTTTTGTAGGAAAGTTACACAGGAGTAGCAGGGGAGAGTCTAGTTGAGCACGGCCTCTGAAGTAGGCGTTTGGATGCACCTTAGGCAAGGACCAAGTCTTCGTAACATTGCTTGCCGAAAAGGGGAGATTTTTAAAGTGTCTTTTCCCTTCATTTTTCTAAAATGGCTTATTTAAATGTGCCTGGTTTAAGATCTTCAGCAGTAATTCAGTTCTCCGTGAACTGCTCCCGCGGTTACTCATCATGTCCTAGGTGCAGGATTCAATTGAAGGAGGCTGACATGTCAAGTAGCACTTAAAGGCTGATCTGTATTCTCTGCTGAGCTTCTCTTGCCTCAAATCAGCATCATCCTGGAAAGAGAGGGTATTTGTAGCTGGGTCAGAATCACCTTACATTCCTTTATAGTTGGGTTTCAGGAGAACAGCTCCCCTTCCCAACACATTATTACCCTAAATCTCTTTGTACTGCTTTCACACAATCCCACTGTGTTACAGTCTGCAAGGACCTGGATCATAAATTATCATCTCAGTGGAGCACTGATGACTGCTAACAGATGTTTCTTCTCTAAACCTTGATATCTGGTGATACTGGTTCCCAGACCGTCCCTTACACTTGTTGGGAAGCTTGCTCCATGCACCGGAGCATAGACCCACGTGTTTGCACAGCAGCAAGGCGTCTGGGCTGGTGAAACTCATCACAAGGCACCTGGGCTGGTGAAACTTGTCACCAGGTTCATCAGTTGTCTGTGACAACCTGAAGCTAGTCTCCAGAAGAGCCACGGACTGGTTTTCCTCATCCTTTACTTGGTGTTCAGGGCATCTCAGGTTGTCCCCTGCCCTGGCTGGGGTTTTTGCTGTCCTTAAGGGACCCTGATCCCCAAGGGCTCCAACCTGCCAGCAGGGAAAGGAGCACACCAGCCATAGGGCCACAGCTGGGGATTAAAAATTAACCTAATACAAACCAGAGGTTTTGAATCTCCAAGGCAGTTTTCCACGTTCTGAGATGTGCATTTCTTGCATTTCTTGCAATTACTGTCACCGTGTGCTTTCCTTTGCTCTCTGCTCTGTTTTTCTGTTTGTTTGTTTGTTTGTTTTGTGTTTTTGGGTTTTTTTTGAGACTTTTATTCCCTGAGCTGTCCCCCATGGATGATGTGCCTTTAGTGACAACAAATACATGGAAAAAAAGTAAGGTTGCTGCTCTATTTTTCATGTCATGGCTGCTGGCCCAGGCCATATTCTATCTATCAGAGTGCAGTCACAAAGCGTGTACCCCAAAATGCTCAACTATCTGTCACCCATGAGAAGGTTTTGACCCTACAAGGCAGTTTTGGTGAGTGCTTGGCCATTTCAGGAACATATTTACTGTAGCAGTAACCGCTTCTCTCCATCCACCTGTCCTGCCTTGTCATTGTGCACAAAGGTCTAGAGTAAAGTGACTTCCCTATACAAAAATAATTCCAGAAATGCCTCATTTTGTCATTTTGTACCAGGATGCAAACAATCTCTTCTTGCTTTCCCAGGTCCTAGCGATGTGTTTGCTTGCAGAAGGTCAGCAGCTGTACCTGCACTGGAGTCACAAGGTGGGGAGAAAGTTTTCTGGTAACCCTAACCATGCTTTAAACCATCAGCCTGTGGTGTTTCCCTGCATGCAAAACAGCTTAGATCATAGGAGAGAGGGAGGAGGTTAATCTTAGGAGGCTTTAAATATCCATACTAATGATATCTCCAAGTGAGCTAATCACCCCAAGCTCCCTGTGCAGTCAGATGAGGGAAATGAACCCTCCGAGGATGCAAATCATCCAGCTGGTCATAGACACTTAAATTGAGATGAGATGAATCACACCTAAAGTACCTTTTTTCCCCACTGGCTCTAAAAGGAGCCCGTGGTGACTCACTGAGGTGAGGATGTCTGCATTTAACATGTCTACATGTGGTTGCATGTAGACAAAGGCAAAGTTTCCATGAGGAGCACAGCGTAAGTCCCTGTAGCAGGACCCAACAGCTTTAAAAACAGTGGCTGCTTCCTCTGCAGAACAGAAACCTGGCTTTTCCAAGGCATCCTGGTGCCCCGTGTCTTTTGGTCTTGGGGTGGTTTTGGAAAAGCCACGTGGAGTTTGGAAGGCATAGAAACAACTCCTCAGGGAGCTGTTGCTGCAAAATGATGCTTTAGAAACCACCTTTCTTAAGAACTTCTTGAAAGCCAGGTGAGGCTTTTAAAAAATAAGCCATGAAGCTTAGGGGAAAACGTAATAAGATTGCAAATCTTGCCGTGAAGGGGAATAGTTGAATGTCAGAATACTCCATCCTCTGTTTCTTCATTTACACAGTGGAAACGATCAATTTTACTATCAAAAATGGGCTTCCAGAAGATCCAGAAAGCTGTAGAGCAATTTGTGGAAAACACCAACACTACATCCCTATGTGGAAGAGATTAGGGACTGATTATTAGGATGCTGATCTGTAGGATCTCCCTGAAGACTAGTTAGGGCCTTGGTTCCAGTTTCTACTTGTGTTTAGTTCTCAGCAGACAAATAAGGTTCCAGGAAGAGCCTGCCATCATAACTGCTTGGTACCAACCTGGGCAAGAAGCCACAGCACAGAATGAGCTACCCCTTCACTTTTTTTTAGTTAAAGATTAAATTCTTATTTCTGAACTACAGAAATGTTTGCAGTTGCTGAAGCCTCTTCCAAAGCAACTCAGCATAAGGAAGCTGTGCTGATGTCTCTTTTGGGTTTAATTTGGTGCTTCTGAGTTCAGCCAACTACAGGATTTAATGATAGTTGTTCATCTAGGCTCCATCTGCATCAACAGACAGACAGAGGCATCTCTCATCGTAAAGCAAGTGGAAATGGATCACCTCTGTAAATTCCTCTCTTTCTCCCGTGACTAGAGAGGGAGCCTTGAGGGCTGACTCAGGTTAGGTACTTAACTTGTAAAATCAGTTTTGCCGTACAGAAAATCCAATTTATAGCACTGTGGGTCTGGTTTTAGTCCCATTAGATCTCTTTGTCTATGAACTAGCACAGCGAAGCTTGTGCATCCCGAATTTATTGAGTCCAAGCTGATTAAAGAAGCCTGTTAGGCAAATAGATTGCACACCCTATGCAGAAATACCAAAGCTTATTAATGTCCTTTGTATCTCCCCAGATTGGGACTTTTCTTGTCCTGGGCTTCTCTATCACAGCCCTCTTCATATTATCTGTACTCTGGGGAGATCAGTGGAAAACAGTCCGCCTCTCGTTCCAGGTAAGAGGTTTGTTTGAAAGGAGGTTCTTTGAAAAAAACAACTGGTTTCTTGAAGTATTGTGTGGCAATCAGTGGAAAATATTCCATATGGTAAATGTTTTTCACATGGGTTTTCCTGGCAGTCTGTGCAGTTTTGCATAGACTTTTATTAAGACTTAACATTTCCCGTAGGAAGGAAGGAAGCCAAGACCTGAGGTTTGGTATCAAGCTATTTGTTTGATATAACATGTCTCCTTTGGGGAAGTCGTATCTTTTTTTCCCTTTTTTTTGGCAAACTTGTTTTAAGTGCACTGTTAATTAGCAGGTGCTGAGGGCAGGTAAATCAGATCCGTTTGGCTGGTGGGGTTACTGGAGTGAGAACTCACTCCCTACTCAGCTCATGCCAGCTCAGCAGCTTTTAGCATTAGCCCAATTTCAGTCTCCTGCGACCCAGAAGAGCTTCATCCCCTGAGGATGGGAATCAGGGCTAATGCACTGGCAAAGGTTAAGAGAAAGTGTCAGCTTTTCCTCCCCTTTTCAGACTCTAGGGGAAGAGGATGGGGAGAAGGAGACACAAAATCTTTTGGGTTTCCCACAGGTGTGGTTTATTTTGGGTGTTCATGCCCTTTGAGATGCTTCAGCTGCTGTTCCCAAAGGACACCAGTCTTTAACAAATCCTGTGTTCTGTCCACTAGCCCTGCATAACTATCTCAAATATCCTGGGCATCTCAGGTGGCACCTTTGTTTATGCAACTGCATCCTGCTTCTGGTCAAAAGAAGTTGGGATCAGGTATCCAGGGCAGACGTTCTCACACACAATGACATCTCTCAATGACTTCTGCTTTTCTTCAACCCTTACATTTTAGAGAGTTGGCCAAGCGATAGGAAAGGCTGAGGAAATTCCGGTTTGTTGACATTAGATTGATGATTTAGTTGCAGTGGAGATGACTGTTACATGGATAAGATTGGACTGGATTAGATTGGATTAAAACTGGTGCTCTCTGGAAGATGTTCACAGGTTATGACGTAGTAGTAAAGGTGATTGTTTGCCAAACCATCCTGGACAAGGACAGACTTGTCCCTTTTGGCTGGTTGAGAGGAAAGGAGAGCTTTATACTGAAGTGAGGAGCACTCCTCAGTGCGGGGAACCAGCCAGGCACATCTCTCTGCCCTGACTCAAGAGGTGTTCTGTGGATCCAACCTGGGTGTGGGAGAGAAGATAAACTGCTGATGTCCACAGCAGGAGCCCATCTATGTGGGAGGCTGCAGCTGTGTTGGGGCTTGTTTCTGTCTGTATCCACACTTCATCCTTTGAATAAAATCCTTTTTTCTCCTTTCCAGATCACAGCCCCCTATCTCCACATAGGGGCAATAACTATCATGGTCCTCCTCTCCTGGCCCATGGCTCTGTATGCCATCAGAGCAGACAAGAAAGGTACAGTAGCTCTGCTTCCTGCTCCCTGTATGACAAAAGACACATATCAGTGTGGAAAATCAAGCGTGCAGGAGCTGTTTCCTCCCACATCCACATTCCAGCTAGAGTTGAATTTTAGTTTTTGAGTATTCCAGAGAAATCAGCAGGGCTGGGGCTTAGCCTATGCACTGTCTTGGGCCTGTCCATATTTGTTAGTGATTTGCATGCTACCTTGCAAAGTTTTGGTGTATACCAAGGTTGTGACAAGCCCTAAAGATAAGGAGATTAGCAAAAGTCCCCAAGTTCTAGATCATGCGTGAAAATTTGGTCAGAATTTTGCAGGAGAGAGCAACCAGTGTCCAAAATTGCTATGCTCAGTTTCACTGTCTCAGAAAGTCAGTCCATACTAGAGGATCTTAGGAGAAGCCAGATGAGATGGGGAAAAGAGTTTTCAGATTGGTTGTTAAGGAATTTTGCTTTCCTTTCCTGGTGTTATCCCTTTGAGAGCTCCAGGAAGTGTAAGGGCAAGGAGTCAAGAACAACTGCAGAAGAGCCTGGCTCTGGCTCTTTTTCTCTGACCCAGTTTCTCCATATATCCAGTGTTGTCTACATGACACCCATCTGCAGATGTTGATTTGTAACAGAAACCATTGACTTCAGACAGAATGTGCTGGTGGGAGCATTTTGTTTCCTACCTAGGAATTTCTCTACATTTAACTGCAGCTGGGGGTAGGGAGGAACATGTTGGGACCCAAGACTTTACAACCCACTGTGCCTAATGGTCACTCAACTCCATACATTGACTTGGTGTAACCCCAAGTTCTTTCAGAGCCACTAATACAGTGTGCAGAGGGGTGGTGGTACACACCTAAATAAGGAATTTTGGTGCACAGGTGCTTCTCAGAGGAACTGTTTCATTCTCTGAGGTGAAGGTTGCCCGCTGGGACTCTTGAGTAATATGTCAACAGACTCCAGAGACCATAGGTAATGAGTTGGCAGGTTTCTGAGATGCAGTACCCATGCAGCCAGTGTCAGTAGGAGACTGCATGTCACGTACAGAAAGCCAGTGACAGCAGTCTGAAGAAACCAGGGAAGCATTCACCTGGAGGGGAATGAAACTTTAAAATGTTGCCTGCTCTTATTTGAGTAAGAAAAAAAAAAAAAAAGCATCCTTCTGTTGAGGATCATTCCTCTACAGGTAGGGGAAATTGCATTGCATCATCTCTAATGAAAAAGAAATGAAGGCTGTGTCTTGCTGGACGGCATAGTGAGATGCAAGTGCAGCACAAAACTTGCAATCCTAGCCTAAACAGCCCAAATCCTTCTTCGTCCTGGACTGTATTGTTTGGACAGACGGTGAAAATTAGGGGAAGAAGGGATGGAAAATGGGATGGGACAAAGCCCAACAGTTACTTAGCTGGAGGGCTGTATTAAAAGTCAAGCTGCAAGGCAAACGCTGTGCTACCAAATGGATTAACTCTAGCATTCCTCCTTCAAATTTTTGCAGTTGTTCAGGTGGTAATTGTTGGTCCATACCTGGCTATCCTTCTCTTTCTTTTCTTGATACCTCTGGGGATGTACTCTCCTTGCATCAGAGAGGAGGGGACACTTGGACCAAAGCCAGCCCTCATTGGACACCGCGGAGCACCGATGGTAGGTTTGGAGAAGCTATTTTACATCATTTCTTCATCCTGTGTGCTGTTGCCTTCATCATCATCATTTTTTCCCCCCAAGAAATCAATGGAGGGTGGAAAGGGAGACTTTTCCGTTTGGAACTGTGTGCCAAATGATCGCTCTGTGCGTTTGCTAACAGGGAACCCTGAGAGACATGGTGGGTTTGGTGGCTAAGGTGGAAGAAAGCAAACGGGAGACTTTAACAAGATAATGGTGGTCCTTTAATACAAAACAGGCGTTACAAGGAGACAGAAAGTATTTACAGAGTCCTCCAGAGTGTGTCTAAAGCCAGTCTGCTCATGGCCCATTTTTTTTCCCCAGCTGGCACCAGAAAACACTGAGATGTCATTTCAGAAGACAATTGAACATGGTGGGGATGGTCTTGAAACAGATGTCACCATTAGGTAAGGGGAAAACATAACACTTCCCAAAGCAGATACTTCTTCTAAGAGTTGCCTTTGGAGAGTTGCCATGTAATTTTGGGCAATTTGGTTCTGCCAACGGCTGGGACAGGGTCCCTCAGCTGCTGCATGATGCTAAGGGCTGTGGGAGATGGCTCTTCTCAATAAGCTCTTATCTAACAGTCATTATTTCTACAGTATATTTTAAATACTTTTGCAACATACAGAGACAAGTTCCTACTGTAGTCTGACTTCCAGGCCTCACTGAAGGTCTTATCAGGCCTAGAAACCACCAGAAAATTGTATTTAGACCTGTGCCATCATTGATATAATTACTAGACCTTTAATTACCTTTGTGTATGGGACTCTTTGCCATGACCTTCTAACCTACTGGGCAGGATGAGCAGTTTCCAGGCACTAAGTAACTAAAATACTAATACTTAGGTGTTCTATTAATAAAGACCTTTCTATAAAAGAGAATTTTGCCTTTCTATCCATTCAAACTTCAGTCCTCTGAAACCTGTAGAAGCACTTTGGTGTCAGCAGAAAGAGCCTTTGGCCACAAGTTACTACCCATTTTCTTTTAGGGGCTGGCAGGCATAAATGTCACCATCTCCACTTTGCCCCTGAGGAAAATGAGTCACAGTGAGGTACAGCTTCACCAAGGTGACCCAGAAATATTTAAGCTTGAAATAGTTTGGTATCTTGAGTGTCAGCCTTCTTTCCTACCCTACCCTCTGCTCTAAGGGAGGCTGTACTGCTGCATTCATGGTGGCCCACACGTTGTTCTCACCTGGTTTGACTCTGCTTGTGCCATGAATGATCTCCACTCCAGGTGACCTGAATTCTTGCTCTCCAACAGCTACGACGGTGTTCCTTTCCTCATGCATGACAGCAGCCTGAGGAGGACAACCAACATCAGGGAGGTCTATCCCAACGACACTGCTCAAAATGCAGCCTTGTTCTCCTGGGATACCCTGAAGGAGTTGAATGCTGGAGCATGGTTCCTTAAGGCAAGCACCATAAATGACTGTGATGTTGTAGAAGAGACACTGGCTGGCTACAGCTTATTAGTATGAAAGTTAGGAGAGAAACTTTTGGTTGAGCCCACACTTAGTTGGTAGAAGTCATTCAGTTGGGGGTCTCCTTGCTTTGTCCTTTTGGCCTTTAGGCCTAGGAGACCTATTTTGTTTGGCTGGTGGGTGTTCTTGTAGCTCCTTATCATGGCAGCAGCAGAACAGATGGTCTGGAGAAAGAAGAAAACAGGTACTTGTGCAAGGTGCTGTGTGTAATACGGTTTACGTGATGGGACAGAGAAGAACAGCAGAGCTAGCTACACAATTTATGTCCCAGAAGCAGTGTCATCTGGGTTAATTATCCATGTTTCTCAGGTAGAAGAGCTAAGCAGAATAGAATATCCTCACCTACTGAGGGTTGATGCCAAACTTTTTCGCTTACAGAGGTATGAAATGTTTGCATGCAGCTTGCTCCTAGATATGACTGGCTGACTGATTTCCTTTTTACATCTGTTTGTTTCTAGGACAAACCCTTTTCATGCATGGGCTCACTGTCAAGGGCAGATCAAAACCAGGCAATGAATCAGTCAATTTACAAGCTAAGTAATTTCTTGCGCCTCGCAGACAGTCAGAATAAACTTGTTATATTTGATCTCTACCGCCCTCCAGAGAAACATCCTTACAGGTACTCGTGGATCAACAGAACCCTGGAAGTCATCCTCAATGAGTCCGGGATTAGACCCCATCTGGTAGGCTGGCCGCTCTTCTTTGTATCCCTTTTTCTTGTTCTCTGAATTGGGGTCATACTTGGCGTGACTTCACGAGCATGCAGTCTTTCCCCTTGCGTCCCAATTGTTTTCAGAGGCATCATTTGGAATATACTTCTACTATCAGTTCCTCAGCAGGTACAAAGTGGCATAATGCTACAGCAACACAGGAAATCAGAAAGTGTAGATATACCCGGTGATGCCTTAGGCCCCTAACTGTGTCCTTTCATCATTGTGATAATTGTCAGCGTACACCCTAATAAGCCACCTATACTTATTTTATATATTGCATAGAAACTCCTGGTTTAAATTAAAGTAGCTGGGAGCTTTATTGCCTTCCTCCCTCACTGTTAACTCCTTGCTTAGGATGGATGCTAAATCCATGTGGAGCAGGTTATATCCATTGATGTCCAGAGTTAGGCTGATCCATATCTGCTCCCATGCTAGGATAATGGGAGAAGAGGGTATTTTCTGTTGCCTTTCCCATTCACCAAAGCTGCCTTTTCATTCATTTCAAACACCGCGTCTTTTGTTGGGCTGTGTGAAATGTTCTCACTGATTTCAAGTCGATAAGAAGGAACAGTGAATACTGATTTCTTGATGAAAGTGACTTGCAAATTTAAACCCTGAATCTAAATGTGCTTTGATCATTTCAAGAAATATATCATTTGACAGGCTGGGTTAAGCCCCTCAAGATCGTATCTTTACTGGATTTGTGTGAAGGGCATGGCATATTAGTGAGCTCACTGAATTCACCAAGTCCTCTTGTTGCCTGCAGGTCTTATGGTTGGAGAATGATATGAGGTCCTTTGTTCACTCTGTTGCTCCCGGGTTTCAGCAGACAATGGGCACTAAAGCCCCAGTTGAAGACCTATTGATGGACAATATTGTCAAACTCAATCTGGCCTACACTGAAATGTCCAGTGAAGATATCCGGTAGGTTGCAGTTTCAGCCCGAAGTGCTGTTGTCTAGAGGATGTTTGCTTCATGTGTGTGGCAATGCCTCCCTCCAGTGACCAGCTCTAGGATCTACAGCATTTTTGGCAAGAGCTCTTTTAGGTTAAGTGGCCAACCCTGTTACATTTTGGAGTTGAAGGACTTTATTTCATTCCTACTGTATACCCCGTGTAGGGCCAAGAGGTAGCATACGTAGCAAGGAGGGTAGCACCCCTCCTTGTCCAAGTCCATATCTACTTCACTGGGATCTGAGGATTTGCTGACTAGAAGGATGCAGGTGTCTCCAGGTTTCTACATATGCCATCCTCAGTATTGCTAATAATGAACCATGGAGAATGAACAAACAACTATTTAACCTCCTATGGCCTCCACAAACATCGGTGTGAGTGCATAATGCTGTGGTGAGAGAACACAACACTCTTGTAGATGGTATTTTGGAGACTTCATTATTGTCTCTGTTGCTACCAGTACTCTGTTGCTTGGGACACACTAACAGTGTAATCTCTCCAATGGAAAGCTCCACATTTATTGAAGGATTCTCCAAAATGGTTGTCTTACATAAACAGATATTTTTAAAAACACACATGAAATGTCTTACCTATCCAGCTCTCCTTTTGTAAACAGGATTTTTTGTTCTTTCCCATGCTCAAAAGCATTGAAAAATAATTAAAAACAAGTATAAGAAAACGTTTAGCCCTTTGGATAATAATAATGTTCATGTTTTCTTAATGATAATTTTCCCAACATTTAAAATGCTAGCTAGATCCATCTGGGTAAATCTGGGTAAATCCTGGGCAGACTGTAGATAAATTTACAAATGCTCATACTGATGATACATTCCCTTAGTGTTATACAGAGAAATGGTATCACTTCATATTAAATTTCAGTAACTTATAAGGACATCACAAATGGCCAGCTGTTGCTGCAAGCATAAGAAATGTGAATAATGACCTTGAAGATTATTTTAAACACACTATTGGGAGATGACAAATGCATTTTTAGGTGGAATACTGAATATGAGCTGGCAGCCCCCAGCTGGATTGTCCCCCTGGGCCCCGCTCTCGGGAGGCCCCCCCTGCAGCGCTGCGTTCAGCTCTGGGCCCAGCACAAGGACACGGAGCTGCTGGAGCGGGCCCGGAGGAGGCCGCGAGGATGCTCAGGGGCTGGAGCAGCTCTGCTGTGGGGCCAGGCTGAGAGAGCTGGGGGTGCTGGGCCTGGGGAAGAGAAGGCCCCGGGGAGAGCTGCCAGCGGCCTGCCAGGGCCTGCAGGGGGGGCAGGGAAGCTGGGGAGGGACTCTTTGTCAGGGCTGGGGGGACAGGACGAGGGGCACCGGCTGGAGCCTGGCAGGGGGGAGGCTTCGGGGAGGCGTTGGGAAGAAATTCTTCCCTCTGAGGGCGCTGAGGCCCTGGCCCAGGCTGCCCAGAGGAGCTGGGGGTGCCCCAGCCCTGGCAGTGCCCGAGGCCAGTTGGAAGGGGCTCTGGACAACCTGACCTAGCAGGAGGTGTCCCTGCCCATGTAGGTGTTGGAATTAGATATTATCAACCGATTATTGGCTGGTTGGGCTTCCTTTTTCTGTTCCTGACCTACGTCCTATAACAAGTTAGGACAGAATTGCCATACAGAATTGCCAGCTCTCCTTGATTCAGCCCAAAGGAAGTACTAACCTCCTTGCTTTTCTTAATGAAGGCAATTGCCTCTTGGTCTTTTAAAGGAAATACGCTGAGGCAAACATCACCACCAACCTCTATGTGATCAACGAGCCGTGGCTCTTCTCCCTGGCGTGGTGCTCGGGGGCACACTCTGTGACCACTAATGCTGTCCACACGCTGAAGAATCTCAGCCAGCCCCTCTTCCTCATGGTAAGCAGTGATCCTCCCTTGTTCCCGGGGTACAAAATGGGGGGCAGATATTCATGGCTACCTTTAGAGACCATGGGCTGATTTGTGCATGAATAAAGTCCCTCTGCATGCAGACAGACTTAACATGAACCTGGTTTACCTCATTCCTCTGAGCCATACCAGGTATCATCACCCTCATTTCCTGGTTCTTCTTGGTCCATGGAGAAGAACCCTGGTTGGCTGGACTTGGAGACTCAGGCCTGACATGAGGGAAAATAAGTCATACTGAAACTTGTCTAGGGTTAAAGGAAGGGGCCTTTGAGGGTACATGTGGATATCGCATGAGGATTTCAATCTCTAAGCTTCTAAAGAACCTTATTGCTGTCAAAAGTTCCTAAATCCCAGGAACGCCTACATTCCTTCTCAACTTGGTCTGTTGTCACAAGCCCAAAGGGAAAAAAAAAAAAAAAACCTGCTGTGAGGAACTTTTCACATTGCTTGTCTGCCCTCTACTGTGCCTTTGACAACCTATAGGGCTACGGAGCACCTGGGTCACTGGTCTCACCAGAGTCCCTGCATTCAGGTTACCACTCTGAATGACTGGTTTCACGCTCTTGAAGTAGATTTTACAGTGCTTCCATCTCCCACCCAGAAAACCGCATCATTTCAGTCCATTCTGAGGGCGGGAGTGGTCTGATGTGAGGACAAATCTTCAGATGCTCTTGGACTTGAAGCAGGAGCCAACCCAGCCCCTCTCTGGTTTTCACTTAAGTACAGTTTTTCCAGGGGCAGCCAAATGCCATCTGTTGATATTAATGTCATAGGGAAGCAAAGGAAACTACAGGGCCTGCCTGTCCAAACAAGTCCCTGTTGTATTTACTGTGATGTGGTCCAGTCTCCTTGGCCACCCAGCGGACTTGTCCTTATTGAGACCGATGATTTTGCACCAACACCCACTGGCAGGTGACCTCTTTAAAATGCCACCAAATACCTTAAACACCGTAAGGATATTACTTCACATGCACACCAGGGAGCTGAATTGCTAGGATCAAGAAGCAAGGAGGAGCTAGAGCAGCTTTCTTGCGTATTTCGGGGTCCTTGGTGTTGGACACGTCCTCTGTTGTTCCCTTCCAGACGCCGCAGCAGTACAACATCATGTGGATCCTGACGGACCTGGCCTCTGTGCTCCTCATCTCACTCATCTTCGCTCTGCACTGGTAACTACTGAGCTGCTAGTGGCCGTGCTAGCCTCATCTGTTGTCCCCCTTGGAGGAACGAAGGGATGCTTTCAGTGACCTGAAGGGTTAAAACTGCTCTAGAGGACATCTTCCTCTTGAAGAATTAGAAAAAAAAAAAAAAAAAAAAAAAAGGCCTTAAAGTCTCCAAAAGCCTCTGCACTGCTCCTGCTTGCTATATATTTCCCTTTCCTTTTGGTAACTCAGACATCACCAACCCGAAGGATTCAGTGCAGACTTGGTGTGTTTAGAGTAGCAGCAGAATCCAGTTATCAAAGCTGGAAAACGAACTGATTTTTCTATTTTTTACTATTTAGATTATTTGGACATTGGATGTAACTTAGGAGGAGAGCTCTCATTGTTAACATTTGTGCACCTCATGTCTCTGTCTGCATATATCAGAGTCACTGAGGAATCCATCCTCCCAGACGAACTATCTGAAATATGAAATATACCCAGAAATACCTGAGTGTCACAGACACTATTTTCTTTCTTTCTGTGCTGTCCAAGACATTATCTGTGTTTAATAACGGAGAAACTGGGGTCAGGCTGCTGGATGCTCAGCTCTGCCGTGGTTGGATCAGAAGCCAGGCTGTGCTCCTACAGCAGGAGGTGCTGGGCTCAGCTCTTCACCTGCCTGTGGGTGGGTGGAGGGACCAGACCAGCCAGCTCGGGGCTGTTTTCTGCAGGGGTGCTGGGAGCACAGCTCTGCTGCGGGTCACAGCAGGGGGAAAGATCAGGAAGATCCTGGGTGAGCAGCCTGGCTTGCTTATAAGCATGGCGTGGTTATGTGGAGTGCTTTGGTGTGGAAAAGGAGAGACAGCTATAGTTTTGCTTTGGAAGCCTGGAGAGGGATTAGTCAAAAAGGCGCCTTCAAAATGCTGTTTTACACGTGAAACGTGGACACTTAGACATCACAGCTGTGCATCAGGATCCCTTCTCACTAAAAACTTGAGCAAACCCTCAGGTACCAGGCCAGGTCCTGCCCTGACAAAGTAGAAAAAGGGTGATCGGGGCTCCAGGGAGCTGCGGGGCGAACCACAGCAAGCAGTGGCCTGATCCAAGCACTTTGCCCCTGGCAGGTGGCGAGAGCGGAGTTTCTCCTGCTGTGCCCACGATGGTGGCTCGATGCTGGAGAGCGGCACCTACAACAAGTTCAGGACAGGTGAGCGGGGTGAGGGGGGGCAGGAGATGGATCCTGCTCGGGGTCACCTCTGTCACGCCCATGTCGTGGTGAAGGATGGATGGGTTATCTCAGCATGGGTGCAGTGCTGTGGTTCCTCCCCAGTGATGAACATCACTTTTCATCAAAGCCATGAGCAACCTTGAGCTCTGCTTCAAGCAGAGGTTGGACCAGAGAGCTCCAGAGGTCCCCTCTGACCTGCTTTACTCTGGGATGCTGTGAAAAAGGAACAGAAGGGCACTGAGCACTCTCAGATCTCCACGGCAAGGTGGGGTCTGTTGGGGATACCCCCATGCGCCAGATTTCTGGACTAAAGGAGCAGACAAAATGACCCAACCTGGGCTGCAGGATTTTTTTGGGGCAAGCTCTTTGCTTGTGACTGCTGGCAAAATAGCTGGAGGTGTGTCAATAGCTCACTGCTTGTCTTCTGTTGCAGAGCTCAGCAACATGCCTGCTGTCGTGGCCTGACGCGGGCAAGGAGGAGGTGCAGACCTGCCATCTCGCGGAGGATCGGAGAGCAAAGCCTGCCCTGCTGCCCCTTCCTGCGGTGCAAACAGCAGCCTGCCTGGCAAGGGGGAGCCATTTGCCACCACGACCCCGATGGAGATGAGCACTGACCTTGTTCTCCTGTTGCTTTCCTCTCAGTCCCATGCCTGGCAGGGATCCCCGGGGTGTAAGGGAGCACAGATGGGGCTGTGTCCATGACGAAGCTGTGCACCACGGTGAAAGGATTAAACCTCCCTGGCAGGATTCGTGTAGGAACCACCATTTCCCTCTGAGACCACTTGTATCTCATCCTGTAAGCCCTCCTGCAGTGTGTAAGCCCTCTGTTTGTGCAGCTTTGTTTTTATCTTCGCTGCAAACACCCGAGCACCCTCTAGTCCTCCTTGCCCTTGGTTGTCCACATCTCTCCAGTCTCCTGTCCACACACTCCCTTCCTCCTCTCAGGTCTGCTCCAGCCCCAGGAGCTCCCCAGCCCCACCACGACGGTCAAGTGCTGCTGGATGGTTCACCAGGGTCTGTGCCTCTCCATAACACAGGCAGGGACAGCTTAGGTTTTCCTTTCCCCTCCTCTAGTCCTGCCGTAAACCCCAATGGGACAGACTTCACCCTGGCTGTGGGTGAGGGAGTATTTTCCACAGATGCTAAAGGATTTCTTGGTGCCTTGGCCATGTGACTACCGGGACAGTAACCAGGAGCACAACACTTCTTCATCGAGCTGGGTGTGAACTGGTTCCACGAGGGGTCCTGTTTGCTTTTCCCTTGGGAAGGTCTTTGTTACCTGCTCTGCATCCTGGGATTTATTCCGATTTTCATTTCTCCCGGTGGCTGCTGGCACATACGGGGAAGGAATTCCATGCCTTGTTCTGCAAGGGAGATGTGAACATCTCCAGGTTTAAGCCATACATTTCTACTTGAACAGATAATAAAAACTTTTTTTTTTTTTTTGTAAATTGTAGGTGATGTTTTAAATACAGTTTGGCTCTCCAATCCTGTTTTGTTCTTATTCCAGGGGATTGGGAAAGGGGAAGAACGTGGCATTCAGATCATCATCATTCAGAGGTGTGTTTTTGCTGATTAAACATATCATCACAAATAAAAGGTGAAAGGGAAGTACAGGGTTTCAAAGTTAACTGTGCTGAAAAGCACTCAAACCTTTCTAAGCTTGCAATTTTGAGGTATTTTGGAGGCTAGATGTGCAAAAAAGCAGTAGCTTCCCTTGGAAAAGGGCAAAAGGATTGGTGTAGAGCAGCTCCAGATCTATGAAGTGTGCAGAAAGGATCCTAATGATGGTGTTAGCTCCCTACCCCCCTTCTTAATTTTCTTAATTTTTGTGTCCACTGACAGTTCGCTCCCCGTTGCCGGATATTCTCACCAGGAGCCCCGTTCCACCAGAAGTCCTCTCCCTGCTGAGGACCTGGGGGCCCTGATCCCACCCGTGGAGCCACCACCACGACCGCACAGTGCAGGACAGCCTCCCGCAAGCCACTTTATGCCTTTTAATGAGAATATTTCACTTGGACATACGTTTTTTTTCGTGTTACATTGCTCGGTGTGAATACAAAGAGGCCAGCAGATGCTAATACATATGACACACAGGCACACGCACACAAGAGTCCCAGCACCCCCTAAATGGTGGGGTGCACGGGAGGCCAACAGAGCTGTGAACGAAGGGACGAGGGTGGCGGTGGGGGAAAGCTGGCCCAGACCAGCACTGGAGAACATTGCTAGGCTGCATCGTCTACTGAGCGTGTTGTGGGCGGCAGGGGTGGCTGGAGGCTCGTCGTGGTGGTAAGGGGGATCTCCTAGCAGCCCTGGCTGGCTGGTGGACGTCTCCAAGCAGCATTTTGTTTGCTTTGGTGGAGAGACCGAGGTCCAAAGCCACTGCTGTATCCCCGTCAGATGCCGTGCTCCTGGTGGCCTGGCAGGTAGTGCTCCTGGTGCCACAGCGCTGGGAGACTGAGCCCAGTAAGCCCAGCAAGGGTTACTTGAGCTTAACTGGTTAGTGACACCAACATCAGCTCTCAGCAGACACTTCTCACCCCTCCTGATGCCACCTGCCCAGGAACGTGCTCCTCTGAAGCCTGGATTTTGGAAAGGTACCCCATGCTCCTTCCCCTACCTCCCCCCAGACACGACATGCCTTTAGCCTCCTCTCTGCTGGCAGGTCCCAGCTCTGGTCCAAAGGAGCTGCTCCACACTGCGTGGTGCTGGGTGGACGATGGGACAACCAGCCAGCAGATCGGCAGGGCCAACCAAAGATGGAGAAAAACCCACTGAAATCATGGGCCTGTGCTCTCTGAGAGTGCTTCAGGCTCCAACCGGGACTGGCAGAGAGCCCTTTTATACAGCAACACACACAAAAGCACAACAAAATCATTAAGTTTTTTCCAGCTGTGATGGCCAAGTCCGTGTTTAGATCAGAGCCCTTTCTGCACATGGGCTTGGCCACAATCTTCCAAGAGCAGGAACTTCGAAATCCCTACATCCACGTTGAAGCTTGCAGTAAAGATCCTCCCAGGGTTAATTTGTCTGGACACAAGGGGGGCAAAAGGAGATGACATCTTCTGAGCTTCACTTCCAGCTGAGCCCTTAGGTTGGGGAAGATGTGCCCCAGTCACTGGCTGTCACGGTGCCAGGGGGATCCTAGGGCGAGGAATTGTCCTGCAGGTCGCCCTCAGCCCTGAGTCATCGTCCAGATACCAGCGCAAATTGCGGGATATTTTTTTTTCTTTTTAATATTTTAAAAAATAAATAGAAGAAGAAACAGAACTTTAAAATTTGTTCTTTAAATATTTCCAGCATTGCACGGACAGCACTTCAGTACTCTAGCCTGTTCGATCAGTGGTTTGTTTGTTCTGATTCCTGGTTAAAATGTGCTCCTCCCAGCCTGCTTTTTCTTCCTGTCCTTAAGAACACGGTGTATTCTTCTGTGATGTCAAAAAACAAGCCCCGCAGTGTTCATCAGACACCTTTCCAGCATGGACTGGGGCTCTGCTACTCCTCTTCAAACCTGAAATGCCCATAAGCTCACCAAAAGCCGTTAGCATCTCGATAGCTCTCTCTTTACTTAAAATAAAAACACAAACCAAACCAAGCCACACGCACACGCACACACACACAAATCCTCTTCCCAGAGCCTTTTTGATGGCAGCTGTTGGGTTCAGGCAAACGTCCTGCCGGAGTTTCTTTGCTCAGTCACTGCCTGAGAGCGGTGGTGTCCCCTGGAAATCTTTGAGGTTTAAGGTGGAGTCGGGGTGCAGGGTGGGGAAGGAGGACGGGGGGTCAGAGATAGTCATCCTCGCTCGAAGGGGAGGTGGGATTGGAGCCTTCGAGGTCAGAGTCCAGCGAACTCCCTGACGGCGTTCGGCTCATCTTCCACATCTGGGAGGCAAAGGTTCTCCCCCAGCTGCATGGGTACCCCACAGCCCTCAGCTGGCGAATTAGCCCCATGGCCACCTGCCAGTGGCTTCTTGCAGTTCACTTGCTACCCTTTGCACTCCTCTGTTTGCTCATGGCTGTTAGCATCTGGCTGATGTACGAGGTCAAAAGATCATCCATCTTGTAGCCCTGGTGAGGAGAGAGAAGATGTTACCTGCCTTTATAGCACAGCTTGGTCTCTGGCTCATGCCTCTTGAACACACTTGCTACAAGTCGTTAACTTATATATATGTTTCCAGGTATATTTTTCCCTTCTTTTTTTTTTTTCTTTTTCCTTCTTCCTTTTTCCACAGTTCTCCTTGAGTGATATGGCCCTGACACAAGGATCAAACACAATTTACAGTGCAAGTCTCTCCCAGGAGGCTGCTGAGGCTAAGGATGTGTGGAGCTTTGGAAGGGGAGTGGATTTTTCAAATGGCCAAAAATAATGTGAACGCCCCAAATTAATAACAGGACAGGACTTTTTATCCTACATGCTTTGAGTTTAAGATAGACTAAGCAGAAGTGTTTTGTTTTCTTTTTTTTTTTCCTTGTGGCTGTTAGTAGGTACAAGCTGGGCAAAGGATCTTGGTAAAAGGACACCCCCTGAGCCCACATCTGCTTTGATACGTTTTTCACTCCAGTGACATGGAGCAGTGTCCCATGTTCCTGGGTCGGCAATGCCCCAAGAACCTCAGGCTTGCCTGTAACTTGGAAGATGGACCTAATGAGAGCCCCAGTTGCTTGGGCAGAGCCATGGTGTGAGTGCTGCTTGTTTGCTTACTACAGGCTTGTCCAGTGCTACTGCCCTGGGGGCAGTGGCAGGGAAGTCTTGGATGAACTCTGTGCTGCCATAAAGCTCTCCATGGATGCATAGGAGGTGAGGCCTTACACACTTAACATATCCCCATACTTAATATCTAAATCATCCCTAGGAAAAGCTGTTCTGGAGATAGCAACCAGACAGTGCTGAAATCAAGGGGAAAAAATATAAAAATAAAAAAAGAAAAACACACATTGATGGGTCTTCTATGAGACCACTTTCAGTCCAGAGAATCCCTGAGACATGGCTTATGGGAAGCAGTTTATTTTAGCCTGCCAAAGTCAGGATTTTTTCTAACTGTGCCCATCAATCTTTAACACTCCTTACCAGGGATGTCTCGCAGAGCAGCTTGCTTCCCCTCACCAGGTTGCCGATAGTTATATGGAAGTAGGTGTTGCCACTGCTCCAGTTGGAGATCTTGGTGAAGGGGTGAGTGATGAGAATATCCTGGTGGGAACACAAGACTCACACTCAACACGAGAGCCTCAACCTTTAACTTTCCTTCAAGCAGACCAAGGATGTCTGCTGAAATGAGAATATACCATGGCCTCACAGGAACAGCAGTGAAGTGCAAGACTGCGGATCCTCCATTCTCGTGGAGGACTGCTCTACTGGAAGGTCCATGTGGCTGGTGGAATAGCACAGCCTTTGGGATTAACCCTGTAAGGGGTTGGGGAGTTGGCTCAGGAGCACCTGGTGAAGACCTCAGTCTTGCTTACCTTGGTTTTGGGATCAATGAGGCTCACTCCATGCTTATTGATGGCAATTAGAAGGATTTCTGGATAATTTGGCTCTGTAGTTTGCTGTTGGAAATGAGATGAACTGGTTAGGGGAAGCGTCGTGCTAAATCAGGTGCTTTCCTATTTCCTCACCCAGTATCTTCTGCCAGCATTTGCATTTACATTTGGCAGCTAAATCACTCTGGGTGGAAAAATCACAGGATATTATTCAGATCCACTATGCCATCTAATGAACATGACAGAAATTAAGGTGCCTAAGTTCAAAGATATCATGAACGGTTTCAGCGTCATGTTTCCACACCATGCTTAATGTATGGTCCCTGAGTATGGGGGGTTGCAATAAGGTGCCCAGAGTTCTTGGACTTCATCACTACTGGCCTCCCCTGCCTGTGATGGGAACCTGGTGCCATGATGGGTGATCTGGATTGGGTTCACAGTGTGTGCAGGTGTGTGAAAATTACACGTTCCCCTTTCCCTTCACAAAACAGAGAATGGCTCTTGCCTCCTCAGCAGTACAGCTGCGAGGATAGACCTGAAGAGGACTGAGATACGTTGATGCTCTACAATGCCCCAGTATTGTAAAGAGACAGGGCAGCCATAAATGAGTATCTCAGCCCTTTACTGATGGAGAGACTTACATCCTTTCCCTGTCTTATCAGGGTTGTTCCACTCCAGGCACTGGGACAACCCTGCATACCTGGAACCCCTCCATGATACGGGACTTCTGATACTGTCTCAAAGCTGCCAGGGAACCCCCAGGCAGAGCAGGTACCTTCACTTCAAAGAATGCTGATCCAAATGTAGGCCACTTGAAGATAATCTTTAGGAAGGCAAGCTTGGCTTCTTCTCTCGTTTTGCCTGCGTGCTTATTGTAGTATGCCACGATGGACTGCAACAGAGAGGACAGCAGAGCTGGAGGGTTTGCATTACCTTGGACCAAAGATTTTTGCAGGTAAAGAAGCATCATGCTACAAAGACGGACTATCCTACCAGAAACCATAATTGCTTCACGGTAACTGGGCTTTCGCTGAGATTCATTAACAAACCACAGCATATGGTGAACCTGTGATCAGTTCTTCCTGCCTATTAGCTGTTCTCAGATGGCAAGTTTCTTGGGATGAGTAAATATTAATTGGGCCAAGAAAGTAGCTGGAGAAGTTTTCCAGGTGGAGACATCTATTCTAGTCTCTGCTCCAATGAACACTTCACAGAAGTGTTGGTGGGTCACTGGAGCAGAGCCTGGAACTAAAGTAGGTCCTTTCTTAGAAGCTGTACTGATGACTCCATTATAGGGATTATAAATTTTGATCTTTCAGTTTTGGGAGCAGAAGGGACTGAGGGGACTTCGACACAGAGAAGCCAATAATTTGCTTGTTAGACACATGGCCAAGTTCAAGTCCCAGCAAACAGAAAGGACTTACAAGATTGTTTCTTGGCAGTGAGACATCTACATTACTTTATGGCCTAGACTTGTCCGTACCTGTGCCACAGCTCTCCTTGTGTAAAGCGGGGAGAATTGCCTTTCTGCTCAGCAGTCTGCCTTCAACAACAAAGCTTTACATGAGACCATCCCCTAGATGTGTCCATACAGCACTGCATCCACCACTACAGTCACAGCAACGTGCAGCACAAAGCCCACAACGTGTGTGTGTGTCTGAACACATGTACAATTCCTTCTCTTGGTGCTGTTGGAGAGATTGTGGCCCTTTTAAGGCTCAAGAGGGACCATGGGTCACTCCTTCTGGCAACCTGACTTCAGTGTTGAACATCAGACAAGTCACACGAGATGCTGGGTTTCCCCCCACCAAGCCTGACCTATGACTAAAGCTGCTGTTTTACCCGCTTCCAGTCATCTGGAGAGAGCTGCCGGACGAGGTCCTGAGGCACCAGCTCCTTCAGAAGCTTGGGGATGCTGGGGAAATAGGATTTGTCATCCTCAAACTTCACCCGGTAGATGAGAGCTGCCAACTGCAGGACCTCTTCCCGTGTACACTTGTGGTAGCCGCGCAGGTACTTTGGTAACTCCTGTATGTGGAAGAAAGCCATTCAGAAATAGAGGGGGTGACCTCAGACCTTCACCCTCTGGTGCTAAATCACATTTTTGGAGGTCTCCAGCTCCTGGATATGAGGCTCTGCCTTAGGAACACTCATAGTTGTTGTACCAAGTGTGGTGGACAGGCAGCTGCTCAGCTGAGACCACACTTGATGTCTAAAGATCCTCTCTGGCCTGAAACGTTCTCGTGTTACAGGGTGGTCCCTGTGGTAGGTATCAGATGTGTGAACCTACAGTCTTGTTCTCCCTCCCTCATTGCTGAAAATCCAACCCTTGTAATGGACAATTGGAATTGAATGGGTTTTTTTTCCTCCCTTTATTTTTCCTTTTCATTTTTTTTTCAATCTATTCCCCCATTACGAAAAGATGCTTGAAAATGTGTCAGGTAACTATCAAAGCATCAGAGGCTATGATAATATTAGGATAATTGCTTTATCCAGGCAAGAACACAGGGAACATCTGTGTATTTGCATACTTGTATGAAAAAGCTTTGGGACATGCACATGTCTCTTTCTTCCCAGATGAAACAAGTGCAGAAGAGCTGCAGCTTCTTGACTGGCTGCTGGGACCATCACAGCTCACGCCCAAGAATGAAGGAGCTGAAAACCTTCAGAATGCTTGTGAATTTGTACTCCCTGCTAAGGCTGAGTGCTACTGTGTCCCACTTCTTGCTACTTTCCCAAGAACATCTGGCCCAAATCTCAGCTGAGTTGGTTGCCTTACAGTGCATGAAGCCTGGTCCTTGCCATACAACCCAACTGTTCTTCATAGCTCTCTGTTGAAGGCAGGACTTTGTTCTGTTAAAAGTAAAACTTCATGCATCTGCACATACACAGTCTTTCCACCCTAATTCCTCCCAAAGTCTCTGCTGCTATCTCAGGTTCCCAGAGCACCTGGTAATAGTGGAAGATCGAATCTGCCATCGAATCCTTTCCAGGCGTTGTGTTGGTCCAGAGCTTTTTCATGAAGAACACTTGGTAGGTGAGGGAAGGCACTATACCTGTGCGAAGGAAGCAGGGAGCAGATCTGAGAGCAATGCTGAGAGCACCAGCCAGGTCATCTGTCAGGTTTTGCCCCCAGGGCTGGCACGGGCAGCACAACCACAGCAGCGTGGCCCATCTTTAAAAGGGCTGGAGGGCTCAAGGAGGGCTGTGCGTGACCCCAAAGGGAGAAAAGTCACTGTTACCATCTTTCGCTGGTCTTGCTTTCTTTATCCAGTCCGTCAGGTGTCTCACAAAGTCAAAGAAGAAATCGCCCTCGGGCACACTGATGACCTGGGGGCACAGCACATGGTTACAAAGGCTGAGGAAGCAGCGAGAGGCCACAGGCAGGGCTGGCTGTTGCCCCATCTCCTGCAGTTTTTGCTCACTGCTTTGTCTCAATTAGACTTCTCTGCTACAAACTGCTGATGCCAGAAAGCCATTGCCAACAACTCGCTCTAATTCCACCCATTAATTCTTATTGCACCTTCCTGTTTCCCTGGAGCAATTAATTTCCCTTCCTGATGACTATCTCTGTAGATTTCTTCCAGTTGCCCAAGGCAGCTCTAAGCTTGCACATTTTTCTTAATCCTTATAAACCAGCCAAAACCAGGACACCGTCTCAGCAACATGGGTCTTCTACCTCTTTCTCCTGATGGACCCTATCTCCTTTGCCCCAGATCAATGCAGCATCACAGGAACAGCTACCCAGAGGGGACCAGGCTGGCTCCATCTGGCAGTCCCCATGTGCTCTTTAACATTCAATTAATTCGCAATGCAGTGACCTTTTTGGGCAAAAAATGACAAAAATGACAACAAAGGCAAAAAAAGAGTGACTCTTGCCTCACTCTGGATCACACAGGGATTCGGTGGGCCACAATTAGTGTGAGATCCTGCACATAGGGTGGCACTGGCTGCATCACTCAGTCAGCAGGACACAGCAGGCTGCCACAGTGCTATCATCGGGCATTAAAGCCACCTGCTCTCAACACAGGAGACCTTTGCCTGTTTGTGTTTTAAGCCCTTTGGGATGATTGCTGTGAAGCACCGAGTGTTTTGGCATTACCCCAGCCTCTGTGTGGGTCACTCACCTTGTCAGAGATTTTGACGAAGAGGCTGAAGCCTTCAGAAGATTTTAGGAGCAGCCTGTTGGAGATGTTCTGGCAGAAATCCTTGGCTTTTGTGCTGGACTCCACCTCAAATGTCTACAAAGAAAGGAAGATCATCACCACTGCTACCTCAAGATTAATTTCTGCTTCATGCTCTCTTCGAGGAGCTCTAGGCTCAGATATGTGAAAAGATGTAAGTGCCCACCACCAACGAAAGAAGTGATTTTATGGATTGTGGCTCTGGACATGTGAAAAGGAAATTTGCAGAAGTTCAGCCATGAACTTCTTATTGGGAACTTATTGGGAACTTAAACTTCTGCCAGTCCCATGCATGGCCACGTTTGCCTGAACCACCAGAACCCATGTTCCACCTACCATGAGAGAATGGCCTGGAGCTCAGTGCCACTGCCCCTCAGTGCAAATGCGTGTTGTACCACAGGGACACTACTTGGCCAGCCCACCTGGGTGACTGCCATGGTCAAAGGGACCACAGACACGTGCCGAAGTCCCCTCTGCCTCCTTCTACTGGCTCTCACACAGATGCGTGTGTATAAAGCAGCTTATTACTAGTCACATAGAAAAAATACTCAGAGTGATAAGAAGTCCCAGGAGATCTGTAAAACCCCGTTACAGAAAAACATGGGCACACACACAGCTACTGGAGAAGAATACCCTTTTCCCTTCATGGGTGTGCACTGCTTTTCACATAAACTCCCTTGGAAATACAAGAATTTAGTTGTGCCCAAGGGCATGATGAAAGAGAGGAGCAGGCAAACCTCACTGGGAGACTAATCAGTAGCATGAGAGAGCAGTACCTGCAAGGACATGCCTATCTGCTCCAGCCTCAATTTATCTACATGCCTTATTAATGTCTAAGGTGATTAATGAAAGGTTCCTGAGTGCAGATGTTATGATTTCTGCATCATCTCAGGTCAGAATGGGGAATAATTTTAGTTTCCTTCTTGCCAGCTCCCAGCCCAGTCCCTGGGACTGGTACCCAGCTGGGTATGGTTTGGTGGACTGAATCTGTCAGTTGAGGCTGCAAATAACTGATGGCCAAGGCCTGTGAACCACTGAGGGCGTGGATGGAGATGAACACATCCTGTTTCTCTCTTCCTGGAGTCAAAATTTGCAGTGAAGACTGACTCAGCACCCATGTCTGGAGAAGGTGAATTGCAGGAAATCAGACCCCTGAGCTCCAGTCTTCTATCCTGCCTCACCAAGGTAGATAAGGATGGATCTTTCTGATGCTGCTGTTTCAGACTCTTCTGGGAAGGCTGAATTTTTTCTGAATCAGAAACAACAGTAGCCTTTTCTGGGATTTTAATAAGAAAATTGACATCCATCCTGACAAAAATGAAGTTTCCTTCTATCCCATTTACCTCATCGGTGTCATCAGGAAAGTAAACCCTGTGGAAAATCTGGGTGGTTTTGTGTTGAATGGCTTCCACTTCTACGAGATGGGGAGGGTACTTTCTGGATCCATTCCTGCAAAACAGGGAGAGGCAAGTGCCATAGCATCAGCAACATCCTCCACCCAAAGTCCTTTTAGTTCAGTTTGGCTGAATGCAGAGAAAGGCTGTGAGCTTCCAGTGTCCCTCCAACTACTACCAAAACATCTCCTACTTGTAATTTCTAATGCATATTTGGATGCTGTGGCATGGTCAGGACTAGGAGGTCTTTTGGTGCTGTACCTTAGGGCTTTCTGGAGTCTTTGGATGCAGTCTGCTGCCAACGGGTGATGTTTTCGGGACTGCAGAAACCTCTGGACATGGGGCAGGAGGATGTTACTTGGAGGGAAAAGGCCTGTACACAACCACAGCAGCTCCCAGCCTTTCTCTTCACTGTACCTAAACGAGGAGAGATCCAGGAGGAAAAAAGTTATGGCATGGACACTGCTCTGTGCTTTGGCATGGGTGGGTGGTTCTCAGCTAGAGGGGAGGAGACATGCTTAGGCTCCAGATCTCCTTTGCCCAACAGAGGCTAGTGTCTTTGGGCCAAGCAAAACCAACGACTCTTACTTGATGTGGTTGTCCGTAAGCTGCTTCAGGGTCTGGCAGTAGATTTCATCCTTCAGAGGCTCAGCTTTCAAGGCACCTTCAAATATTTGGTCTGTCAGCTCATTGACTGAGCGGGTCCTTTTGGATGGGTAGTCACCCATGTACTTCAGCACTGGTGGGAGGCAGGAGTCAAGGATCAGCTAAGCGGGAGGTCTGGAGAAGCCCTTCTGTTGATGATGTGATAAAAGACATCCCACATTTGACTACAGAAGTGGCTGCAATTTGGTGGAGGGGGCACAGTGGTAAGGCTTTAAATTTCTTTAGGAGATGTCCAGCAAGCTCTCTCTCTTTTTCATGCATCATCTCAGGTCAGAAAGAACCACTTTGTGGTTGGGATGTAGGCCTAGGAAAGTTCTGTGACTACTGTGTTACCTGATCACACATAGTGATACCACTATAAAAGACCAGATTTTCAGCTGGTGTCATGAGGCAGAGCTCTGCAGACAGCACTGGAGCTGTGGTAACATAAACCAAATGATGACCTTCACCACTTCACCATATTGTACCTATTCTGCATGACAACAGGTCACAGTATTCTGAATAAATGTGTTTAACATGGAAAGGAGAATGATAAAATTGCAGATGTTCTCAATTTTTACCAGTCCTTTTAGTTCCTACTACTGCTGTTATTTGCTGCTAGGAGGAAAACTGTAGCAGCAGTAACTGTGCTGTAGCATCAGTACCGGGTTTATACCAACAGAACTGTTCGAACTAAAGTCTGTATCCTAGAGCAAAACCCTACCAAAACACAAAGGCGACTTCCACAGGTTAGATTTATATTTGTACTCAGCTTCTTTCTCCCATGCTGTCTTTATTCTGCCAGGAAAGTGATACTCAGGCATCAAGCCCTGTCCCTGAGGCCATGAGGACTAGTTTGTATCCATAATGATTAGGTCTACTCCCTTCTACAGCAGATGCATCCTGGAGAGTTGAAGCAAGCCAAAACAGAACTGTTGAGTTAACCGCTAAGCGATGTGTACCTGCAAGACTCAGTAACTTACTCCCTGGACCTTGCTTATGGAGAAGACACCCATCAGCTCTCAAGGATGCTCAAATACAGATTTCGGGATCAGATCCATCTCCAAGTCCATGACATGGTCCCAAAGCCCTTAAGAGGGACCAGAAACCTTTCTATGGGCTTTAGTTGGGTCTCTGAAGAAGCTGCTCAGCCCTTTGCCTGTCAGCCCTGTTGCCCAAGGGGTGCCCCAGGAAGTGGAAGGATATCAATGAAGGCCATGCAGGCTTCTTGGGACAGCTCCTCGCTCCCCAGGATCTTCTTCAGCAACGGCTGTTTGATGGGCTCACGGGTGTAACACCACAACTTGTCCTTCCCACGGCTCTTGGTGATCATGACCCTGCTCAGGGTGTGCTTGGGTGGTGGCCTGGTGGCAAAGGAAAAGCAAAAGGAAAGGTGGAGAGGTTACAGGGATAAAATGGACTGTGTGTAACCAGTGCTTCACCTGGAAGGCTGTTCACAACACCAGAATAAAGAACTCTTACACCAAGTGGCTATTCACAGTTTTACAGAGTATCTGTCTCCCGCTGTGTCCAAAGGTAGTCATTTTTCCTTTCCTAGGGCTCAGAAAAGTCCCTTTTGGACCCTACCCAAGCACCTTTTCTACTGAAATAAAAAAAAAAAAAAAAAAAAAAGCTTCTAACCACAAGAGAAGGGGTGATGGCAATGGGTGGTGAGGGAGATGGGCAGCAACAATGAAAGAATATTGCCCAGTAGAACAAACCCACCAGGGTGAAGACATCTCACAGGACTTGGTCTGTCTCCATGGGCTGCCAACCCCTCTAAACAGGAGCGGGAGTTTTTTGATCAGTCTGGTAAGCTACATTCAGCAGTGGTGCATGCTTTGGAGCTGAGATGAAAATGTCCCCACGTAATTCACCTGCTGCCTACGTGGTCTCAGGCTGTGTAAGGGATCACTGGGAAGGAATACTAGACCACTAAGCACAGCCTCCCACAGATTCACAGATTCACAGATTTCTCTAGGTTGGAAGAGACCTCAAGATCATCGAGTCCAACCTCCGACCTAACACTAAGTACTCCACTAAACCATATCCCTAAGTTCTACATCTAAACGTCTTTTAAAGACCTCCAGGGATGGTGACTCCACCACCTCCCTGGGCAGCCCGTTCCAATGCTTAATAACCCTTTCGGTAAAGAAGTACTTCCTAACATCCAACCTAAAACTCCCCTGTCGCAACTTTAGCCCATTCCCCCTCGTCCTGTCACTAGGCACGTGGGAGAATAGACCAACCCCCACCTCTCTACAGCCTCCTTTCAGGTAACTGTAGAGAGCGATGAGGTCGCCCCTGAGCCTCCTCTTCTCCAGGCTGAACAAGCCCAGCTCCCTCAGCCGCTCCTCGTAAGACTTGTTCTCCAGACCCCTCACCAGCTTGGTCGCCCTTCTCTGGACTCGCTCGAGCACGTCCATGTCCTTCCTGTAGCGAGGGGCCCAAAACTGAACACAGTACTCGAGGTGCGGCCTCACCAGAGCTGAGTACAGAGGCACAATCACTTCCCTAGACCTGCTGGCCACACTGCTTCTTATACAGGCCAGGATGCTGTTGGCCTTCTTGGCCACCTGGGCACACTGCTGGCTCATATTCAGCCGACTATCCACCAATACTCCCAGGTCCTTCTCGGCCAGGCAGCTTTCCAGCCACTCATCTCCCAGCCTGTAGCTCTGCTTGGGGTTGTTGCAGCCCAGGTGCAGGACCCGGCACTTGGCCTTGTTGAACTTCATACAGTTGGCCTCAGCCCATCGCTCCAGCCTATCCAGATCCTCCTGCAGAGCCTTCCTGCCGTCGAGCAGATCGACACACGCACTTAGCTTGGTGTCATCTGCAAACTTACTGAGGGTGCACTGGACGCCCTCATCCAGATCATCGATAAAGATATTAAAGAGGGCCGGCCCCAGTACCGAGCCCTGGGGGACACCACTAGTGACCGGCCTCCAACCAGATTTGACTCCATTCACCACAACTCTCTGGGCCCGGCTATCCAGCCAGTTTCTAACCCAGCGAAGCGTACGCCAGTCCAAGCCCCGAGCAGCCAGTTTCTTGAGGAGAATGTTGTGGGGAACTGTGTCAAAAGCCTTACTGAGGTCAAGGTAAACCACATCCACAGCCTTTCCCTCATCCACCAAGCGCGTCACTTGGTCATAGAAGGAGATCAAAGATCTCCTGAAGATGGGTACTTCAGCTGTGACCGCTTTAGCCTTTTGAATGGGTCTGGTTTGGTTTTGTTGATGGAGTGTTCTTTTGTTAACCAGAGATTCTAAGCCTTGGAGATGGGGAGAAAAAAGGGGTTGAGGCAGGATTGCATGGGGCAGCCTTTCTCTCTGTCAAGCCAAATGGCCTGGGGGGGAGCCAGCCCCAGAAAAGGGGCTCCTCAGCCCCCCCAGCCCTCCTCCTTGTCCATATGAAGGCATCTTCCAGGCCTCTCCCAACGCAGCCGCCTTTGGCCTCGCACGGGCCACTCCATCACAGAGCCTTGCTGAGGTCACAGTGGCCACCGCTGTCACGCCTTTGCCCCGGGCCCTATAAAAGAGGCCCCCTGCCGCTGGCCCGCCACTTGCTCAGCGACTCGGTCCTCTGAGAGCCAGCGTAAGCGGCAGGAGGAAGGCCAGAGAAAGGAGCAAGGCGAGCGGCAGCCCTCCTCGGTGTGAGGACCGCGAAGCGATCTGAGGAAGCACCGAGAAGATGGCAGCTAATGGGAGAAAGATGTCTCATGGGCAGAGGGACAGCACCTGCGGCACAAAAGACATCAGTGCCTGGGGGAAGTCTGCTGCCCGGCCCAGAGACGATTATCGGAGATATCACTGGCACCGCAGCGATGCGGGGAACAGGCCGGCCCCTCAGACATCCAGCAGCAGGGGGCCTGGGCCTAACCAGAGGTGCAGTGGTGGTGTGGAGCGAAGACGGGAGCGTGATGCGGAGAGCCGTGGGGAGCAGAGGCGTGCCCATCGGCCAGATCGCAGCGAGGGACCCAGCCGTGGCCGTAAAAGAGATGGCGGCGTGAAACCCACGAATGAATATCAAGTGGAGAGTGGCATGGGACCAGGCAATGGAACTGGGCGACCCCCTCGTTCGGCACCCTGGCCGGAGAACACAGCTGATGGGAGGCATCCCGTGTGGGCAGTCCCAGGCAAGGACTGGCTTGTCCTCCTGCCTGACACCGTGGAGTCCATGGAGGTGGATCCACAAGAAGAGGCGGAGGAACCCATGGAAGTGGATCCACCTCGGCCACATCAGACCTGGGACTACCCCGGCAGCTCTCTGCTGCGTGCCATGAGAGAACACCGGTAGCTACGCAGCAGGGCCTGGCGAGCTCCCTACTCCTCGTCGCGCAGGCTCCATCCCAGGCATTAGCTTGGAGCCACCAAACACCTGGCAATAAAGAACTCTTGCTGATATTCAGGGCTTGTGTGCGTGTTTCTTTCCCACCCGCCAGCCCTTGTGCGAGAGGTGTCAGCCCCTCTGCACAGAGCCTCGAGGAAGAGCACAAGAGAGGACCCAGCTCCCTTCGGGCTGCTGCGCTGGGCTGACAGGAGGAGTCCCCAGGGGCCACCATGCGCCTTTAACATTTGTGAAAATAAACTGAGGGGTGAAAATAGTAGTGTGGAAGCGATTAGAGGTGGCTAATTTCTTATATTAGGAGTGAGTTTCTATACCTGAGTAATTGGTAACGACAGACACGGAGAAGGCTGAGGTACTCAGCAACTTCTTTGCCTCCGTCTGCACTGGTAGATGGGCTTCCCAAGTCTTTCATTTCCCTGAACCTGTAGGTGGAGGCTGGGGGAGCAAAGTCCCACCCACGGTAAGTGAAGAGCAGGTTCGAGACCACCTGCTGAATGTAAACAGGTCCAGGTCTATGGGACCTGATGACATGAATCCCAGGGTCCTGAGGGAACTGGCTGATGGGGTTGCCAAGCCGCTCTCCATCACAGTTGAAAAGTCCTGGCAGTCGGGTGATGTCACTGGTGAGTGGAAAAATGGAAACGTCATGCCCTTACTCTTCAACAATTAAAACAAAGAATTGAACAAAGAGTGCTACTCTTCACCAATTAAAACAATTAGGAGACATTTCTCCTCAGAAAGAGCGGTCAGGCATTGGGACGCGTTGCCCAGGGAGGTGGTGGAGTCCCCGTCCCTGGGGGTGTTCAAGGCAAGGTTGGACGTGGTGCTTGGGGACGTGGTTTCGTGGGTGACATTGTTCGTAGGGGGATGGTTGGACCAGGTGATCTTGGAGGGCTTTTCCAACCTTAATTTTCCTATGATTCTATTATTCTGTGATCTTTTGGAAAGTCAAATGCAAATAAGACAGGGCCAAGCAATTTCCACAGGAAGGCTCTTCAGCTTTCTGTCTTCTCAAAGAAAATAATAAGTACCAAATTAGGTCCTTAAATTTATTCTGAACACAGTATTTGCTCTAGAAAGCAAATCGTGTTTGCGAGATGGTACATCTTCTGGGGAAATACTATCTCTGGGACTGAAAATACGACCAGATAATACTGGTGGGTGTGGGTGGAGGGAGGACAGACTGGGCATTGGTTTCTGTTTTCACAGACCCAGGAACAGGCTTGAGAGCATGTGTTACACAGTGTATTACAGCTGCCAAATGCTGCAGTGCCACGTTTCACAGCATCCATGTACAGCTCTTTACTGATCACCACCCTTCACATCGACAAGTGAGCAGCTCTGTGATGTTGATGGCCTCAGCGAGTCAGATTTAGAAGCTTACTCCTGAACACCTTGTTAACCACAAAACCAGCCCTCCTTTGCAGCAGCAATGTAGCAGGCAGTGCAACAGGCTAGCTTGTACCACAGCTGTGGCATCAGTACGTGTTGTTTTTGGAGAAACCTGCTGGTTTCTAACTTTTTCTTCCCTCCTTCTTTGCTTTTCCAGCTGACTTTGGCTTCTGTGCCCAGATCACTCCCGAACAGAGCAAGCGCAGCACCATGGTGGGGACCCCGTACTGGATGGCGCCTGAAGTGGTGACACGAAAAGCCTACGGGCCCAAAGTGGACATCTGGTCACTGGGGATAATGGCCATCGAGATGATCGAAGGAGAACCCCCCTACCTCAATGAAAACCCCCTGAGAGTAAGCGAGTGCCTTTTTTTGCCTTCAGGCCTTCGCTGAGCCTGCTGGTTAACCTGGGCTCTGGAGGAGGCAGGTGAACCTCCGCTGTGGTTTCATCACATGCAGCTACACGTCTCCTTAGATGCTGTAGTGAGAAGATTGTGGTCATTTAAGTTAGAAGCCATGGCTGGTTCTGGGTGGCAGAGGGCACAGGCTCTTCCTGTTGCAGACCTTCAGGTAGGGTCTGAGTTAATCCTGTGGTGCATCCATAATTCCCCCCCTTCTGGAGAGGCTGACAGGGGCACCTTCTGGCCCCAGAGTGCCTGGCTTCTTAAATCCTTGTGAGTGGGGAAGAGAGCTGTCCTTGAATTCAAAGAATACCACATTGCTCTTTTATAAACAGGGCTTTTTCTTGCTGGTGCATTGTTCCTATTTGCATTAAAGAATTTTATTTATTTGCAAATAATAAATTTTATTTATTTACAATATTTATTTGCAAATAAAGCTCCAAGTTTAACTAGCCTTTAATCAGGCTTTGCCCCTGCTGGTGTCTTTCCCTTCGTATTCTTTAATGAAGGGGGAAATTCTGTCAGTTTGTAGGAATGCGGCTGTTCTTGGTGTGAGCCAGTTTTATGGCTTTTTTTCTAAGCTAAACAGGACGAAGGGATCTAGAACAGTTCTGTTTAACTTGTTTCCGCCTCTTTGACTGGAGGTGATTTTGGGAGAGAAGCGCAGCAGTGAAGAAATGCGAAAGGAAAAAGTTGGTGTGGAGTTAAATGAGGATCGCTAAGCAACGGGGTGCTTTGCTCTCATGTAACTTAACTTGTTGCAGTTCCCAGGCTATCAGACCTCTACCTTGAGATGTGATGAGCGATGAGCTCCAAAGGCCTCTGCCAGATGTCTGTTTCCTTTTAAAAGGCATCTAGTGATTTTCTTTTAATAATAAAATTTTGCGTTGGATGAATTCTGAATTTCCTGATTCTTCGAGACTTCTTCATTCCCAAGCAGCAGCAAAACGACTCCACTTGTTTCTGTAGGGTGTTAAGTGCTGCTTGAGAACCTACTGGCCATCTTTTGTAAAGGACCAACTGCATCTTTAGAGTATTGACTTTTTAGGCCTTGTGCATTTGGGCAAAGTATCGAGAGAAGAAAGCCTCCTGTTTCTTCAGGGGTACCTTCCCATGAGGATATAGTTATTGCAGGAGTCGAGCACCGGCAGAGCTGTGCCAGCCAACTTCCCTATGTAAACACAGTCTGGACTGCTGGTTTTGTCCTCTTAATCCCTTGAGAGGGCTGCAGGATCCAAACCCAGATTACGAGGGTAAAGCAATAAAGGATTGGATCCCATCCACATAAAAATAGGGCTGGCAGCTCCTCTCTTTGCTGAAACTTAAGCATTTCTTCGTCACCCTGATAAGGGTTTGTTTTGGTTTTGTTTTTCCCCATTGAACTGTGGGGAGGGAGAGGAAAAATGGGTGCCTCTGTAATCTGCAGCTGGAGTCTGACCTTCGTAACCTCCTGTTTCTTTGGTGCTTGCTTTGCTTTAGGCCCTGTATCTCATTGCTACTAACGGGACTCCGGAACTGCAGAATCCAGAAAAGCTTTCACCCATATTCCGAGACTTCCTAAATCGCTGTCTTGAAATGGACGTGGAAAAAAGAGGTTCTGCAAAAGAGCTGCTCCAGGTAAGTGCTGGGGAACGGGACGGAATTCAGCATTCTAGAGTGAGAATAGGCATGTGGAGCAATGTCATTTGGGGTCTTAAATACCGCGTCATCTGAAGTCACAAGCACAGCAGAGATAATTTACCATGAAGAAACGAACAAAAAAAACCAAAACCAACCAACCAAAAAACCCCAAATCCCTAACGAAGCGTTAACAGAGTACTTTCCTTTTTGTGCTGTACTTGCTACTGGCAGCAGCTGTGCAGCGTGTTCTGTAACCAACCTCAAATAATTGCCGTGCCCCGAGCCTGCCAACTGCCGTGCCCCTTAATTCCCGTGGCTTCTTCACGCAGCTCACCCTAACATCTGGCTGTGGTGTTGCGGTCTGGCCGTGCTTGTTCCCATTTGGATAACAGGAGGGCTTCCAGCTATCGAATGCTCTGGTTGTCTCCCTTCTGGGGGAGAGTTCCCAAAGCTTTCTGGAAGGGGCACGTCTTGCATTAACTGCAGCAGTTTGGCGTTAACACATTTTGCCAGATACAGCTCTTCCTGCAGAGGTGATGGAACCAAGCTTGTGAGAAATCCTCAGTTATTTCACTGAAAACCTGGTGTCTTTGTCTGGACTCGTGGTGAAAGTGAAGGACGAAGCTGCCAGGCTTTTTACCAACACAGATGAGGAGTGTTCATGTGTTTCCTTTTGTCAGACCTCCCACGGGGGTGGAAAATGTGCTTCATCTCTTTGTAAAATAAATCTGTGATGATGGGGCCCTCAGATGTCGACTGTGAGACAGTTGTCTCTTTTTTGGTGTTCCTTTCTTTCCTTTAGTTTGTCTACTGGGTTCAGCTTTGGGAGTGCTGCTGCCTTTCTGAGACACTAATGAAGCATTAATCACCGGCAGAAAGAATGGCAGTAGATGAAAGCTGACTTTTTCTCCTGGACTTGCCAGCTCCAGAGTATCAGACAGCAGCAGGGTTGTGTTCCTTGGGGCAGGAGAACATTGGGACTGCAGCATTTCTGCCTGCCTTTACCTTTTAGCCTCGGATTTTTCCACCTCTGAAGTGTGTTCAGATTGGGTGGTTGATCCCTTCTGGTGCTCAGAAGTCCTGGGGGACTTAATTATTTTGGGTTTTCTGAACAGCTTGTGGGCTTCATGCCTCCACTCGTCTGATTAGCTGTTTTGTGTCAGTCTCTGTCCCCAACTAGACTTTCTCTGCGAGGCTGGAGTATTGCAAGCTTTCCACTTAACCCTGAACACAGGGAAAACTTCTTCCTCTGTTCCAGATGTTATGTTTTAAGCCTTGCCCCCGAAACAAACACCACATGTGCTGCAAGAAGCACTTTGTGACACCACCTACTGCTTGTTGCATGCTCGATAATCAATATTGTTTAACAGAACAGAGCACCTGGTATAGGAGATGGCCTGACTGGTCCTGTTGTGAATTCCCTGCTGTGCTCCTCAGTCCCAGCTGTTCTGAAAATTTCTAATAGCTTTAGAAGGCCAAGGCAATGTTTTCAGCAGATCTGTGGTGACAGGAAAGGAAGAATGGAGAGATGATTGCTGCAGGAAGCCCTGTGCAATGTTTTGGAACTGCACAGGTTGCTTTTACTTACACCTCCCTTCCACAAAGAATTTCACTGTAGATTTTGCATGAATTTATTTCCTGGGAGAACTTGCTTAGTCTTGAGAGTGTATAAACATTGGAGAAACTAGGATGTGTTGGGTGCAAAGCTCTTTATCAGTTCAGGTGAGGCCCAAAAGTCACGGTGAACTTTCTTGCTCATCGTGCCTTTTTTGTTTCGCCTGCTTGGAGGTTGTTGGAGTTCATACAGGTCTAGGTCCTGATATTTTGTGTAAACACCAGGCTTTTGGGACATGTTCTGAGAAATGTAACCTTTTTTTTTCCTTTTTCCTCTTCCTAGCACCAGTTCCTGAAAATTGCAAAGCCTCTTTCTAGTCTCACTCCTCTGATTCTTGCTGCTAAAGAAGCAGCAAAGAACAACCATTAAAGCGGGGGAGCCAGCACAGCCGTCGTGTCAAGCCTTTTAGATGTTCCCTACAGAAACCGAATTACCTGTCCCTGTCCCCTCCTGCTCCTCCTTCACAGGGGTGTTCTTAAAACTTTGATCTGCCTTGAAGGGTAGCAGATGTATCGTTTGCTGAATGTGGGAGGGCACGCAACAGGTACGCTGCTGATCTTGCGTAGTGAACTGTCTTTCCATCCTCCTTGATGGGCCCGGTAGGGGAAGGGTATATTTTATGGCTGGGAAGATCTTCTGAGAACATCTGAACCTGACCTACCCGTAGCAAAGCCAGTTTGTTTTCGTATTTCTTACTGTGTTTATTTTTAAAGATAATGTGGAGCCTTTAGGCCATGTTTATCTTAATAAAGTAAATCTTCTGCTGGCTGGACTCTTCCTGCTTTTGCCAAGCTGCTCTTCCACCACTGAGGCTGCTCTCTGCTGTGGATGACTTGAGGAGGGAAGGAAGCAGGCAGCAGCAATCGGAACAGCTAAAACAACTGGAAAGGGAACGAGGGCAGGACCATGCAGCCCTCCCGCAGCACCGCTGGATGCTTCGGGGGAGCAAGGAGAAAGGCTGTGTGTGCTTCTTGCAGCTGTTGGACAAGTCGTGATCTTTTTGCCAAATTGTGTGAATCAAGGTCCTTCCCCGCACACTTTCGTTTCAACTCAAGTAATTAAACAGCTTTCAAATAGTTCTGATATTCTAGAAAAATCACAGGAAAAATCAACTGGGATTTCTTTTAGGGTTATTTTATTAGTGCTGTCAGGCTTCGTGGAGACCTGCCCTGTAAGAGAAAGCAAACAGAACAATTGCTCTTAGGAAGATAAGATCTGCCTGCAAGATGATGTTGAAAACTCTTGCTTCTTAGACCAAGGCCAACAGAAAACAACCTGATCATGGACAGTGTTTCCTTGGAAGCATAGGGGCATTCATTTTATTTTTTTTTTGAAATGAGCGAGTGAACTGATATCTTTATGCTACTGACTCCTTTGGTTGCTAATGATATGTAAAACAACAGCGATCCTGGAACTACTAGAGAGATCGGGTGTAAACACTGGCGTTATGTTGAACTGTATCCTGATTTTTAATAAAAGGACTGCTGCATTTCTTAACTCGGGGCTGAGGGAGGGTTGGAGAATTCACTGTCACCAGACGATTCTGTCGGATGGGATGGGTTTTCATGTTATCGTCACTGGGTGCTTACAAGCGATGCATTAAGTGATACAAGCTTCTGTAGTCCTGTGGGATAGCGAGTGGCTCTGAAGAGGAGTAACTGCACACAGAGGGAACGGATAAAAGATCTTGCTTTCTCTGTACGTATCGCTTTGGTCATTTCCAGGGTGAGTTTAATCCAGTTCTCCTCTCCCCAAAGCACTTGTGTTGCACAGAAACTCATTCCTGCTTCTTGCTGAGACCTGCTTCTGGATCAGTCCTTTCCTCCCTGCCCTGGGCTTGTGATTGAAATATATACATATATTTTTCCCCATTCACTCTGCGATACGTGACAGCCCTTGCACTGGTTTTACAGGCGTAGATAAAGCCTGTAAGGTCCCTTGCTTTTTTGGTGTCTTCTCCCATCCTTCAGGCTACAGGGTGGCCACTGTCTGACGTGAGGCTGTAACGTCTGAAGCCCATTGCCAAATCTTCTGCCTTCCTCCCCTTGTATATATTCTTCATCTTCATGTAATATGAAAAATTTCCCCTTACAAGATGAATTCCTTGGGCAGAGCAGCAAAGCTGCCAGCCCTGGGGGGGACCTGATCTCTTGATGAGCTCCTCTGCTTGGGGCTGGGGTGGAGATCGGGAAAGGGAAGGCCACTACCCTCGAATAATTCTCTTTGGTGAGGAGTTTGGTTTTATTTTCTATGCAAGTCTCAAAATGCCATGTGTGCGGTGGAAGGAATGATGGGCTAGAGCTCACTAGGTCTAAAATCTAATGTGGCTCTGGTTTTACCGACCCACCAATTGACTTTTTTGGACAGCACAGGATTAAACCTGATCCATGAATTTATTGAATGTTGCTGACTTCCCTTCGCCTTCCCTTCCCACTCCATCCTTGACACCCCTTTGAGGTGAGAGTGGTAATGCAGATGTGCCCTACCTGCGAGCAAATCCGTGAGCTTATTTTTCTGCAGGAGGAAAAATGGTAAAAAGGGTGACTTGTATTTAAGTTACTCTGCTGGATTCTCTGTTGCCTATTGGAAAGGAATCTGCAGGAGTGACTGTTTCTCCCCATTCTTAAGCCTGTGATGTGCTTCTGTCTCATTGACTTCGACTGTGGATTGGTCCTTACTGGTTTGGTAAGGACTGAGAGCTATGCACTGGGAAGCTGTAAGACAGCGGCTGTAGACATGTCATCTTCTCCTGTTTTTATTTTACCAACCTGTGATGCGAAAGAGTTTGACTTGCTACTTTGTACCTAGCCCCAATTCCAAGTTAACAGACGCATCGTGTTTTCATGGTCTCAGAAATCTTAAATAAAAAGATAAATAAAAGAATGTAGTTAGTTTAGGAGAATGAGATACATTTTTTTTTGTCCAGAGATGGATCCTTTTCTCTACTCTTAGGTTCATCTGGGCATCGCTCAGCTTCAGCACTGGTGGCAGCTGCTGCATAGCCTTTTACAGCACTTTCTGGTCACTACAGAGAGCTGTTAGCACAAGTGTCTGACTTAATAATTCTTATTTTTTTTTCTGAGAACATCCTTACTGCTGGGATTTGAACGCAACTTCCAAGAGAAGAGAACTGATTTGGTAGCATTTTAAAATATATTTTAATATACCTACAGTATGAACTAATTCTACTGAGTCTGAACCATTTTTAATCACAGCCCTTATTTATTTGATTATTAGATTCTCTCTTCTATATGAGAACATGAAATATTCAGTTTGACTATCCATCCTGAAAACCTGCTTTGTTTTTATGGGATCCTCAGCAACCCCATCAGGTTAGGTGCCGAAATGGCACAACGTGCTACAGCTCCCAGAGCTCCTGGTGGTGGCGGAAGGTAAAACTCATCTCTTTTTTTTCCAAAGCACTGAAGAATATCGTATTTAAGAAGCAGCTGGTGCATTTCAAGCTTCCTATATTTAAAGAGCTGATATTGAGCTGGATTACTGCAGCCCTAGGTTTTCTTTAAACAAATGATTGATTTAAGTTCAGTGGGGCCAAGAGTTTGGGTGAGAGGGGCTGGCTGAGCTGAGATCGCTTCTGAGCTGAGATCTCTGTTAGTATCCGAACGTGTCTGTCTCAAGGTATCACGGGTTGGTATCACCAGATGATATTTACCATGCAAGGATGGGGTGAAATGGCCTGTAGGCTGCTGGTACTTCAAGTTTGCTGAGCTCAGCTGGCAGTGAAAGGTCCAGCCCAAAGTCCAAGAAGAATGGTACGTATTTGAACGCCTTTCTTAATTATGAGCTTACAGATTCCCCAGCATCTTTCATATGGAAGCTGTCAAAGGTGAAGGCTGAGTCTGTTTGTCTCCCTAGCATAAAATACGGAGACTTTTCAGTGGCTTATTTTGATAGTAATAGAGAACATGTGGATGTATTTTGGGGTTGTAAACGCACTGGATTGAGCATATAGATAATGTCCTAGGGCGGATCTCATGGTTTGCTGCTAATGACAGTTCTCAGCATCAAGGCTGGGGTCTTGGAGAAGCAGGGAGCTGCCGCTGGTGGCAGAACAGCGATGCCGGCGGGGGCTGGATGGAAACTTGCAGCCGAAATGGATGCCCCCAGGAAAGGGGTGGGAGGGCAACAGAAGATGGTGTTGGTCTGAGGAAGAAGACGGGTGCTGGGGTAGGAGGATGCAAAAGGTAAAAGCTCAGTTTCCCAACTGCTGAGGAAATTTGGAGGGTGCTGAAGCAGCCTGCGGTGGATTGAGGCATCCTGTTTGGGAGCAGGAAGGAGCGGGGGGCTCCTGTGCAATGAAGGGGTGCTCAGAGTGAGGACTGAGCCTTATGTCTTTGAGCAACAACTCGTGCTAAGTGAGCTGGAGCTAATCTGACCTGCTGCCAGATGTCTGTGTGTCTTGTCGTGCTGGGAAATAACAAGGGCATTTGCCGTTTTAAAATCAGCTGGAAAACGTGTTTCTCTTTCTTTGTACTGCCTTGGTGTAACTCTCCGGTAGTGCCCGGTTTGTTAGGGTCAGCTCAGCCATTTAGAAAGCAAAGCTGAAACCTTAAATAAAACCTGAATGAATGACCTGCTTCTCCTCCCCTTTGTTTCAATGACGCTTGCAGAAATGAATTGGGGGGTGCTTGAAGGAGTTGTGTTTCTCTGATCTGTTTTAATTAGATCTTACTTGATAGAGCAAAGTGACTTTACGCTGAAAGCTGATGCAGAAAGTGTGATTTCTACTGCTTATTTTCACCTGTTTGGAAGTCATTAATGCTCTGAGAAACACCAGTGTGGAAGCAGGATGTAGAGCCCAGCTTGAGGAGGAAGAGGAGGAGGCAGATGATGAAATGGACCCTCCTGACTGCTTGTTGTCTCCCCAGGCAGAGCTTGGTGTCTGCGGCTCCAGGTGCAGAGGAGGAAACGGGGGAGGATTTGGGATCGGTCCCTAAAGCTGCCCTCCCCAGCATCACTTTTACATGTGGGGTCAGTAGGGTGAGGCTGATGACAAGAGCAGGAGTTTATCACCTACATAATTGTGCAAGTGCCTCGTCCCAGCTTGGATTAAGGAATATTAAGGGGAGGACACGTGTGCCCCCACAAGCCCCCTGCTGTAGGATTTTATCCGCTTGTGGCTGTAGGGCAGAGCTGGGTGCTGGAAGTCCAAGAAACCAAGCCTAACGTGAAGAGGACTTTCCCAGCTCAGCCTCCTGGCACTGGGAGCCCTGCCGAGCTCTCACAAGCCATTTGGGTGCTGAGCCCCACGTCGGAGGGGGAAGAAAAAGGGAATGTCTGGAAGGGGGAGCTGGCAAACTAGTTGGTGGTGGCACTGCTGCGATGTGCATCCCATGTCCATGTCCTTGTCCCATGAGAGCCCGGCAGCCAAACTGTGTCATCCTGCATCCTGCTGCTCCCCTCGTGAAACTTCACAAAGCCGGGCACCAGGCAGACCGGAGGGCCTGGTAACGTACCCCAAAAGTGCCTGAAAAAGTGGTAACGGGGCTGGTGGCTCTGCCAGTATTTCCCTCAACACCATTACTTGAGTGTTTTTATTTTATTTTATTTTATTTTATTTTATTTTATTTTATTTTATTTTTAGTCCCATGGCAAAGGAGAGGAGCTTCTGCAGAGGTCCTGGTTGAAACCTCGTGGCTGCAAAATGCTTCCCAACCCCAGTCCTCTCATCCCACTGCTGCCTTTTTTTTCCACCTGCACGGGAGGGAAATGTACCTGTGGTTATCTCAGAGGGGTGTCCCAAGGCTAAATATGCACTGGGACACACAAAACCTGCCCTGGATCTTTAAACTTTTACTTTTTCATACCTAAATTTAGCGTTTTCACTGGTGGGAACAGTTCTGCAGGGTCTTATTATTTGGGAGCGAAGTGGGGGGAATGAGCAGGAGCAGAGGCAATACGCTGGTAGGTACAAGAGAGGAAGAGAGGGTTATTATCGCATGCTTCAGGGAAAACTGCTGCACTTTATATAAGTGATGTTTTTCCTGCATCCCTGATTTTTATTGCCCAGAAGGGTCCCAAGTTTTGGTCCCGAGGCTCATCTTTTGGGAGAATTTAGAGCTTGAACTCCGTGAGCTTGCCGGGCTTAACCTGGCTGCTCCCCTCCAATTCCTGGGGCTGTGCTGCCCTCAAACAGATCAAAGATCTCCTGAAGATGGGTACTTCAGCTGTGACCGCTTTAGCCTTTTGAATGGGTCTGGTTTGGTTTTGTTGATGGAGTTTTCTTTTGTTAACCAGAGATTCTAAGCCTTGGAGATGGGGAGAAAAAATGGGTTGAGGCAGGATTGCATGGGGCAGCCTTTCTCTCTGTCAAGCCAAATGGCCTGGGGGGGAGCCAGCCCCAGAAAAGGGGCCCCTCAGCCCCCCCAGCCCTCCTCCTTGTCCACATGAGGGCATCTTCCAGGCCTCTCCCAACGCAGCCGCCTTTGGCCTCGCACGGGCCACTCCATCACAGAGCCTTGCTGAGGTCACAGTGGCCACCGCTGTCACGCCTTTGCCCCGGGCCCTATAAAAGAGGCCCCCTGCCGCTGGCCCGCCACTTGCTCAGCGACTCGGTCCTCTGAGAGCCAGCGTAAGCGGCAGGAGGAAGGCCAGAGAAAGGAGCAAGGCGAGCGGCAGCCCTCCTCGGTGTGAGGACCGCGAAGCGATCTGAGGAAGCACCGAGAAGATGGCAGCTAATGGGAGAAAGATGTCTCATGGGCAGAGGGACAGCACCTGCGGCACAAAAGACATCAGTGCCTGGGGGAAGTCTGCTGCCCGGCCCAGAGACGATTATTGGAGATATCACTGGCACCGCAGCGATGCGGGGAACAGGCCGGCCCCTCAGACATCCAGCAGCAGGGGGCCTGGGCCTAACCAGAGGTGCAGTGGTGGTGTGGAGCGAAGACGGGAGCGTGATGCGGAGAGCCGTGGGGAGCAGAGGCGTGCCCATCGGCCAGATCGCAGCGAGGGACCCAGCCGTGGCCGTAAAAGAGATGGCGGCGTGAAACCCACGAATGAATATCAAGTGGAGAGTGGCATGGGACCAGGCAATGGAACTGGGCGACCCCCTCGTTCGGCACCCTGGCCGGAGAACACAGCTGATGGGAGGCATCCCGTGTGGGCAGTCCCAGGCAAGGACTGGCTTGTCCTCCTGCCTGACACCGTGGAGCCCATGGAGGTGGATCCACAAGAAGAGGCGGAGGAACCCATGGAAGTGGATCCACCTCGGCCACATCAGACCTGGGACTACCCCGGCAGCTCTCTGCTGCGTGCCATGAGAGAACACCAGTAGCTACGCAGCAGGGCCCGGCGAGCTCCCTACTCCTCGTCGCGCAGGCTCCATCCCAGGCATTAGCTTGGAGCCACCAAACACCTGGCAATAAAGAACTCTTGCCGATATTCAGGGGTTGTGTGCGTGTTTCTTTCCCATCCGCCAGCCCTTGTGTGAGAGGTGTCAGCCCCTCTGCACAGAGCCTCGAGGAAGAGCACAAGAGAGGACCCAGCTCCCTTCGGGCTGCTGCGCTGGGCTGACAGGAGGAGTCCCCAGGGGCCACCATGCGCCTTTAACATTTGTGAAAATAAACTGAGGGGTGAAAATAGTAGTGTGGAAGCGATTAGAGGTGGCTAATTTCTTATATTAGGAGTGAGTTTCTATACCTGAGTAATTGGTAACGACAGACACGGAGAAGGCTGAGGTACTCAGCAACTTCTTTGCCTCCGTCTGCACTGGTAGATGCGCTTCCCAAGTCATTTCCCTGAACCTGTAGGTGGAGGCTGGGGGAGCAAAGTCCCACCCACGGTAAGTGCAGAGCAGGTTCGAGACCACCTGCTGAATGTAAACAGGTCCAGGTCTATGGGACCTGATGACATGAATCCCAGGGTCCTGAGGGAACTGGCTGATGGGGTTGCCAAGCCGCTCTCCATCACAGTTGAAAAGTCCTGGCAGTCGGGCGATGTCACTGGTGAGTGGAAAAATGGAAACGTCATGCCCTTACTCTTCAACAATTAAAACAAAGAATTGAACAAAGAGTGCTACTCTTCACCAATTAAAACAATTAGGAGACGTTTCTTCTCAGAAAGAGCGGTCAGGCATTGGGACGGGTTGCCCAGGGAGGTGGTGGAGTCCCTGTCCCTGGGGGTGTTCAAGGCAAGGTTGGACGTGGTGCTTGGGGACGTGGTTTGGTGGGGGACATTGTTCGTAGGGGGTTGGACCAGGTGATCTTGGAGGGCTTTTCCAACCTTAATTTTCCTATGATTCTATTATTCTGTGATCTTTTGGAAAGTCAAATGCAAATAAGACAGGGCCAAGCAATTTCCACAGGAAGGCTCTCCAGCTTTCTGTCTTCTCAAAGAAAATAATAAGTACCAAATTAGGTCCTTAAATTTATTCTGAACACAGTATTTGCTCTAGAAAGCAAATCGTGTTTGCGAGATGGTACATCTTCTGGGGAAATACTATCTCTGGGACTGAAAATACGACCAGATAATACTGGTGGGTGTGGGTGGAGGGAGGACAGACTGGGCATTGGTTTCTGTTTTCACAGACCCAGGAACAGGCTTGAGAGCATGTGTTACACAGTGTATTACAGCTGCCAAATGCTGCAGTGCCACGTTTCACAGCATCCATGTACAGCTCTTTACTGATCACCATCACATCACATCGACAAGTGAGCAGCTCTGTGATGTTGATGGCCTCAGCGAGTCAGATTTAGAAGCTTACTCCTGAACACCTTGTTAACCACAAAACCAGGCCTCCTTTGCAGCAGCAATGTAGCAGGCAGTGCAACAGGCTAGCTTGTACCACAGCTGTGGCATCAGTACGTGTTGTTTTTGGAGAAACCTGCTGGTTTCTAACTTTTTCTTCCCTCCTTCTTTGCTTTTCCAGCTGACTTTGGCTTCTGTGCCCAGATCACTCCCGAACAGAGCAAGCGCAGCACCATGGTGGGGACCCCGTACTGGATGGCGCCTGAAGTGGTGACACGAAAAGCCTATGGGCCCAAAGTGGACATCTGGTCACTGGGGATAATGGCCATCGAGATGATCGAAGGAGAACCCTCCTACCTCAATGAAAACCCCCTGAGAGTAAGCGAGTGCCTTTTTTTTGCCCTCAGGCCTTCGCTGAGCCTGCTGGTTAACCTGGGCTCTGGAGGAGGCAGGTGAACCTCCGCTGTGGTTTCATCACATGCAGCTACACGTCTCCTTAGATGCTGTAGTGAGAAGATTGTGGTCATTTAAGTTAGAAGCCATGGCTGGTTCTGGGTGGCAGAGGGCACAGGCTCTTCCTGTTGCAGACCTTCAGGTAGGGTCTGAGTTAATCCTGTGGTGCATCCATAATTCCCCCCTTTCTGGAGAGGCCGATAGGGGCACCTTCTGGCCCCAGAGCGCCCGGCTTCTTAAATCCTTGTGAGTGGGGAAGAGAGCTGTCCTTGAATTCAAAGAATACCACATTGCTCTTTTATAAACAGGGCTTTTTCTTGCTGGTGCATTGTTCCTATTTGCATTAAAGAATTTTATTTATTTGCAAATAATAAATTTTATTTATTTACAATATTTATTTGCAAATAAAGCTCCAAGTTTAACTAGCCTTTAATCAGGCTTTGCCCCTGCTGGTGTCTTTCCCTTCATATTCTTTAATGAAGGGGGAAATTCTGTCAGTTTGTAGGAATGCAGCTGTTCTTGGTGTAAGCCAGTTTTATGGCTTTTTTTCTAAGCTAAACAGGACGAAGGGATCTAGAACAATTCTGTTTAACTTGTTTCCACCTCTTTGACTGGAGGTGATTTGGGGAGAGAAGCGCAGCAGTGAAGAAATGTGAAAGGAAAAAGTTGGTGTGGAGTTAAATGAGGATGGCTAAGCAACGGGGTGCTTTGCTCTCATTTAACTTAACTTGTTGCAGTTCCCAGGCTATCAGACCTCTACCTTGAGATGTGATGAGCAGTGAGCTCAGAAGGCCTCTGCCAGATGTCTGTTTCCTTTTAAAAGGCATCTAGCGATTTTCTTTTAATAGTAAAATTTTGCAGTGGATGAATTCTGAATTTCCTGATTCTTAGAGAATTCTTCATTCCCAAGAAGCAGCAAAACGACTCCACTTGTTTCTGTAGGGTGTTAAGTGCTGCTTGAGAACCTACTGGCCATCTTTTGTAAAGGACCAACTGCATCTTTAGAGTATTGACTTTTTAGGCCTTGTGCATTTGGGCAAAGTATCGAGAGAAGAAAGCCTCCTGTTTCTTCAGGGGTACCTTCCCATGAGGATATAGTTATTGCAGGAGTCGAGCACTGGCAGAGCTGTGCCAGCCAACTTCCCTATGTAAACACAGTCTGGACTGCTGGTTTTGTCCTCTTAATCCCTTGAGAGGGCTGCAGGATCCAAACCCAGATTACGAGGGTAAAGCAATAAAGGATTGGATCCCATCCACATAAAAATAGGGCTGGCAGCTCTTCTCTTTGCTGAAACTTAAGCATTTCTTCGTCACCCTGATAAGGGTTTGTTTTGGTTTTGTTTTTCCCCATTGATCTGTGGGGAGGGAGAGGAAAAATGGGTGCCTCTGTAATCTGCAGCTGGAGTCTGACCTTCGTAACCTCCTGGCTGCTTGCTGTCTCCCCAGGTAGAGCTTGGTGTCTGCGGCTCCAGGTGCAGAGGAGGAAACGGGGGAGGATTTGGGATCGGTCCCTAAAGCTGCCCTCCCCAGCATCACTTTTACATGTGGGGTCAGTAGGGTGAGGCTGATGACAAGAGCAGGAGTTTATCACCTACATAATTGTGCAAGTGCCTCGTCCCAGCTTGGATTAAGGAATATTAAGGGGAGGACACGTGTGCCCCCACAAGCCCCCTGCTGTAGGTTTTTATCTGCTTGTGGCTGTAGGGCAGAGCTGGGTGCTGGAAGTCCAAGAAACCAAGCCTAACGTGAAGAGGACTTTCCCAGCTCAGCCTCCTGGCACTGGGAGCCCTGCCGAGCTCTCACAAGCCATTTGGGTGCTGAGCCCCACGTCGGAGGGGGAGCTGGAAGAAAAGGGAATGTCTGGAAGTGGGAGTGAGCCAACTAGATGGTGGTGGCACTGCTGCGATGTGCATCCCATGTCCATGTCCTTGTCCCATGAGAGCCCGGCAGCCAAACTGTGTCATCCTGCATCCTGCTGCTCCCCTCGTGAAACTTCACAAAGCCGGGCACCAGGCAGACCGGAGGGCCTGGTAACGTACCCCAAAAGTGCCTGAAAAAGTGGTAACGGGGCTGGTGGCTCTGCCAGTATTTCCCTCAACACCATTACTTGAGTGTTTTTATTTTATTTTATTTTATTTTATTTTATTTTATTTTATTTTATTTTATTTTATTTTATTTTATTTTTAGTCCCATGGCAAAGGAGAGGAGCTTCTGCAGAGGTCCTGGTTGAAACCTCGTGGCTGCAAAATGCTTCCCAACCCCAGTCCTCTCATCCCACTGCTGCCTTTTTTTTCCACCTGCACGGGAGGGAAATGTACCTGTGGTTATCTCAGAAGGGTGTCCCAAGGCTAAATATGCACTGGGACACACAAAACCTGCCCTGGATCTTTAAACTTTTACTTTTTCATACCTAAATTTAGCGTTTTCACTGGTGGGAACAGTTCTGCAGGGTCTTATTATTTGGGAGCGAAGTGGGGGGAATGAGCAGGAGCAGAGGCAATACGCTGGTAGGTACAAGAGAGGAAGAGAGGGTTATTATCGCATGCTTCAGGGAAAACTGCTGCACTTTATATAAGTGATGTTTTTCCTGCATCCCTGATTTTTATTGCCCAGAAGGGTCCCAAGTTTTGGTCCCGAGGCTCATCTTTTGGGAGAATTTAGAGCTTGAACTCCGTGAGCTTGCCGGGCTTAACCTGGCTGCTCCCCTCCAATTCCTGGGGCTGTGCTGCCCTCTCCGGGCAGCTGCACTGGGGATAATTCCTCGTTGTGTTTCCCTGCTGCCACTGCAAGGCTCCAAGTTTGGAGGCTGAAGGCAGGCAGCACACCCCAGCAGGCATCAGGAGATGGTTGTGGTGCTCCAGCACGGTCCTTGGCCACCATCCCACGTCCTCCACCTCCATCTGGTCGAGGTTTGTGCCACGGTCTGGAGGAGGCGTCCTGCACCTCACCTTGAGAGCTGGGCGTTGAGGAGTGCCTGCGCCTCCGGAGCAGGGGAACAAAGGTGGGGAAAGGGCTGGAAGGCAGGTGCTGAGAGGAGAGGCTGAGGGCACCTGGGTGGAGAAGAGGAGGCTGTGGGGTGGCCTCGCTGCTCCCTGCAGCTCCCTGAGGAGGGAATGCAGAGAGAGAGGCACTGGCTTCTGCTCCCTGGGCACCGACGTTGGGTTACGTGGGAATGGCACGGAGTTGTGCCAGGGGAGGCTCAGCCTGGACAGCAGGAAAAGTGTCTTTACCATGAGGGTGCTCAGACACTGGCACAGGCTTCCTCGGGAGGTGGTTGATGCCCCAAGCCTGCCAGCATTCAAGGGGCATTTGGAAAATGCTCTCAGGAATGTGCTTTAATGTTTGGTTAGCCCTGAGGAGAGGAGAGGAGAGGAGAGGAGAGGAGAGGAGAGGAGAGGAGAGGAGAGGAGAGGAGAGGAGAGGAGAGGAGAGGAGAGGAGAGGAGAGGAGAGGAGAGGAGAGGAGAGGAGAGGAGAGGAGAGGAGAGGAGAGGAGAGGAGAGGAGAGGAGAGGAGAGGAGAGGAGAGGAGAGGAGAGGAGAGGAGAGGAGAGGAGAGGAGAGGAGAGGAGAGGAGAGGAGAGGAGAGGAGAGGAGAGGAGAGAGAGCAGAGAAAAGAGAGCAGAGCAGAGCAAAGAGAGCAGAGCAGAGCAGAGCAGAGCAGAGCAGAGCAGAGAAAAGAGAAGAGAAGAGAAGAGAAGAGAAGAGAAGAGAAGAGAAGAGAAGAGAAGAGAAGAGAAGAGAAGAGAAGAGAAGAGAAGAGAAGAGAAGAGAAGAGAAGAGAAGAGAAGAGAAGAGAAGAGAAGAGAAGAGAAGAGAAGAGAAGAGAAGAGAAGAGAAGAGCCCCCAGGGTGCATGTCTGAGCATCAGCAGGGTGGGTGCCTGCAGGTGCCCTCATGCTTCCCCCAGGTCTGCTGGGGCCTTCTGGTGGCCCCATACTCACTAAGCCTGATTAGAGAGAAGGGACGTGTCACCACTGTGCTGTGACAGCTGGTGGGTTTGATAGGTATTGGCACCAGCATCAGGGCCTGCTTAGAGCTATGGGATGAGTGCAAGGTGGCTTCCCCTGTCCTGCTCAAGCTAAAGTCCTCTAGTGGTCTCCAGGACTCGAGCACACTGGGATTGTGCCATAAAGGGCCATGGGCAGAAGGGTGAGAAGCCTCTGGAGAGGTCAAGTGCCACCAAGAACAGCCTGGGCCATTGGAAACATCGAAACTGGAGCACCAAATCTGAGCCCCTCCAAACTCAGTGGGGCTCAGGAGCAGCTGGTGCTGGTCCCTAAAGGGCGCCCAGCCATGGGGTTTGTAACCCAGGGGTGGGGGAACCTCGCTGTGACGTCCCTGCTGGGTGTAGCAGGGTGTCCCTATAACCCGGGGGCCACCAGAGAAGGGACAAACGCCTTGGTCCAGATTGACCCACTGAATCTGGAGGAGCGTGAGGCAGGAGGCAGTGCAGAGCAGCAGAGCAGGCAGAAAACAAAGCAAAACTTCTCTGTGTTCTTTTCCCGACATCCAGCGGTGTATCCCCCACCTCACTCTGCTCAGGCACAGAAACGTTTGGCATTTTCCTGAGCTTTTCCCAGGGTTTTTCATTCCTCGCTGCTCCTTGAATCTGCTTCACTGAGACTTCCTTGGACCTTTGGGTTATCACAAGTTGCATCCTCCTGTTTGACCTGCATTGCAAACTCCTAGTTTCTGCTGGGAAAGAGCAAAATGATGACTAAAAGACAGCCATGAAACAGAGAAGAAGAAAGGAGAGGACAGGCTTTCACCCTTTTTTTGTAATGCCATGCAAGCCGGACCACAATGCAGCAGCACCAGCCCCATGAAGGAGAGTAGGCAATGGAGTTACAAGAGGCAGAGCGCTTGTTGCTGTGGGAGGGAGAGCTTTGGGGTGCAGCGTGAAAGCTTCCCTGGCCATACCACAGCCTGTATTTGTGCTCCCTGTAGCTGGGTGTTGCGTTGGGCTGTAGGATAAATCTGTGTGGTCCCAGCTGGCTGCCTGCCCGAGGGATGTAGCTCATTAGGAGAAGATGCTCAAAGCCCAGCTGTAAGTCCCAGGGCTCAGGAGAAACTGCCTGGCTGCCTAAAGCTGATTTTTGAGTTTAAATTCTGTCGCTTTGGGTGAGGTGTGCAGCCAGCAGGCCATGGGCTCTAGAAGAAACCTCTGGCACGTCTACATGGGCTTTGCTCCTCCTTTGCTCAGCGTGAAGCTGCCCTCAGAGTCTTTACATTCGGACATGCCCCGTGCCGAGGGTCTGGAGGTATCTCTGCCCAGGGCCTCTGGGCCTGGCCCCGGGCACCCCTGAGCAGAGCCTGTCTCCGGCCTCTCGGCACCTCCCGGCAGTGCCGGTGGCCATGGCTGGCAGCCCCCGGAGCCTCCTCTGCTCCAGGCCCAGCAGCCCCAGCTCTCGCAGCCTCTCCTCACGGCAGAGGTGCTCCAGGCCCTTCGGCACCTCGGGGGCCCTGCGCTGGGCTCTCCCCAGGGTGCCCAGCTCTGGCTGGGGCTGGGGGGCCCAGCGCTGGGCCCAGCACTGCAGGGGCGGCCTCAGCAGCGCTGAGCAGAGGGGAAGGATCACCTCCCTCGGCCTGCCGGCCCTGCTCAGCCCCAGGCAGCCCAGAAGACCACGAGGCCTCTGAGTGCCAAGGGCACGTGGCTGCCTCCCGTTCCACCCGGTGCCCACCAGGAACCCCAGGTCCATTTTTGCAGAGCTGCTGCCCAGCTGGGGGCCCCCAGTACATCCTGCTGCAGGACTTTGTGCTTCTCCTTACTGAACCCCTGCTCCTTTCCACCCCCAGCCCATCGCTAACTGGACCGTCTGCCTTTCGGTGGGACACAGCTCCCTGCAAAAGGCAGACTTGCCTGCTGTGCTGCCACAGGAGAACAACCCCAGGGGAGAGCAGGGGCTGAAGTCCCCTCCTGCCCTCCTCCTGTATCATTCCTGCCCACAAACACTGCAGTTTCTGTGGTTAATCTTAGGGGGACCTCGCTCCCTGCACGAGTCACCTGCTGTCAAGGCTCCGCAGCAGCTCCTTGTGCAACCCTACGGAGCGGGGACACAAGCTCAGCCCGGGGGTGACCGACCCCATCGATACAAATGTCCCAAGCCACTGGGGGACAGTGGTAGGATGAAAATGTGATTATTTCTCACCAAAATGCAGCCCGGGACTCTGCATCTAGTCAGGCACCTGGGCACCGAGATGTCCCTGCTCCCGGCGCTCCCTGTTTGTGCCGTTCCCCCGCGGTTTTATCTTCTCCTGACACGAATAGAGGCAAAACTCAGCGGAGTTCAAGGCTGATATCCCCGAGCCGGGCTGTTACGGCTCCGGCCCCCGCAGATGCCCTCTTTATGGGCTCATAAACCTCAGGGCAGGGCTCCAGCAGGTCCTGGTGCAAAGCAGGTCTGGATGAGGTCCATCACGTGGAGCGTGATAACAACCCCGCTCGCTTGCTCTCCCTTCAATGTCAGCTGCTGGAAGGGCTGGGACACCGGCCGGGACACCGGGCAAGGATTTTCTGGTTGAGATAAGCTGCTGAACTCTGAGCCAAAGATACCGCAGGCAGAGCAGCCCCCGCCCTGCCCCTACGTCATCTGCCAGGTGATCGCAGAGCAAACCGAGGGCTTTGCGTCTCTGCACCCAGAGGAAAGGGCAGGATGCAAAAGCACGCTGGTATTTTGGAGGGGGGGGGGGGAAGCAGGGATATTTGCTGGTTTGGGGTAGGGCTTTGGTTGTGTTTTCAGTGATGGTCCTTTCCTTTTTCATGGTCTGCCCTTTGCTGCAGGGAGGAGTTTTGTGCTGATGATGTTGCTCAGCCCTGTCCCCTTTTTCCCCACATACCCAATGGAGCCTGTCCACACCTTGAGGATGCAGCAGCTGGAGGAAAGGCAGCCCGGGCAAGGACCGCAGTGAAACTGGGCTCAGCACAGCCACAAGCACACCGCTCAGGAGGATAACCCAGCACATCAACCCCAGAGACTAAAACTGCTGGACACCCACCTGTCAGGTACCTGGGGAAGCTGCTCTTGCTGCTCCCTGCATCGTATCAGTGCCATCAGGCTTCTCAGTCTCACCCTTCCCTGCCCTCGCTATCAGTTTTCCAGAAATCAGACCATAAACCAAGTAATTTATCTACAGGCTTGCACACAGCCCCACGCCGTGCCTCTACCCCAGCCAGCTGAGTGTTAGCTTGAAGGTGGTCAGGAATAGAAACAATCAGCAACAGAAACAGCTGCTTCTGCCTTCAGCAACCTTTTGTGGCTCCCTCATTATTTAATATTCTAACTCCAAAGGAAAATGATGGTACTGTAGGATCTAGTGCTACCCAAGGATTACCAGTACTGCTTTTACAGTGGAACTGTTATATGCCCTTTGCTCGTCATTAGGTTTCAGAGTGAATCAGGCTGTCATCTCTGTGGCCCATCTTCTAATCAAAAGTTTATATTTGTAATGTGATCTGCCTAAAAAACACTGGGCCATCATTTCTGCCCCCTTCTTCTCCTCTCCATTTAGACAGCAGTTTGCTGAATTTTCTTTTCAGGGACCTTCTCTTCATCCAACAGGAAAAATCCCAGTGTAAAAAGTGATGGGGATGAAAAGCCTGCAGTGGTGGCATTTCAGGCAGCCCTTTGGGGCAAGGGGGGATTTTTTTTTTTTTTGGCCTCTTGTGCAGTGGAGAACTAAATAGAAGTTGGAGCTCTGTAAGGTAAGCCTTATAGCCTGAGAAACTTCACGGATATCCCTCCAAAAGGCCACCATGCATTGGAAGTTACAAAATTCAACTGCACAAACTGCTTTTGTTGCACTGATCTGCCCCTCACCCCCTCCAAAGGGAGTTATGTCTCTAATAGGATTAAGATCTTAAAGCCAAAAACCATTGCAAAATAAAAAATAAATAAAATAAAATAAAATAAGCACTGTTTGCATCTGGGGCTGCTCAGAAATTGTGTGCTACAGATTCATGCCCCGGGCTCATGGCTGCAGGAGATGCTTTCCAGGAGGAAGCTTGTTAGTTTTAATTCTGAAGATCAGCGATGTCTTGCCCAAATCGCCTTTGGGATATCTCCTCGAATCCCAACCTGCGGACACATAATTCTGCCAGGGCAGCGTTTCAACACCAGCCTCTCACATTCTGGGTGGGCAGGGCGTGGGACGGATCAAACCCGGCTTCACCCACGAGTCCCCAGCTCCTCCAGGAGCCATGCCCCCATCCCATGATGGGATTTTAATTTTCCCAGCCTCGGGGGGCTGAATTTATGAAGCCTCACGTGGCCCCTCCTACGGAGGGAGGGACGGCTCCGGCAGCCTCCCTAACACTGGGTGTCACACAGCGGTGCCACCATTCGGGTCCTGAGTGTCACGAGCAGAGGACACAGCGATCCAAGAGCAGCAGAAAGCAAAAAATAACCCCTCCATGTGCGTCCCGGCGAGGTGAGTTACCTCCAACGTCCTCGTGCTAAAGATTCCCCCCACCTATGTGAAATGCATACCTCCTTGCCCGTTCCTGCCTGCCCTAAAAGTTAGCTTTGCGAGGGGGAAGGTGGATTTTTAGGACTTTTCTTGTATTCTTCGGAGTTTTGAGAGTGTTGGTTGGCGTCCGACAGCGGGGCGATTGTCGCAGCTGCTGCCTGGGTGGCAGAGAAACAAAGCCCGAAAAGCAGGAGGATGGGGAGAAGCGGGAACAAAAGGGGATTATTTGCAAAGGGGGGTGTTCCCGGTGACTTCTTGGAGAGAAAAAGGAGTTTAGGAGTCCGGCTTCTCTCTGGCACCCCTGCCAGAGAAGTTTGCTGTCACCTGTTGAGGGGAGGAAGGGGAGCTGGGGAGAGACGTGAGCGGTGGGTGGCCGGTGGGGCTGCTGGAGCCGGGGGCTGGTGGGAGGGAGCTGGCGGCTGAGCATTTGTAATGCCTCGGATAAAGGGCTGTTTCCATAGTAAACGGGAGAAAGGAGCCTCTCTTTCTTTCCGCGAGCTTGCCCGGCGTGTGAACAGGGAGGTCGTCCCGGGAGCAAATAACCCGTGAAAGGGCAAACATCTGGGAAGAGCTGCAAATCATCGAGACCTCTTAGGGATGGCTGGAAGGGGGCAAAGGCTCTCGGGTCTGCCACCCGCTGCGAGCCAGCTCGGATGGGCGACCTCTTCCCTTCCCCAGGCTGCGTGCCCTGGTGCAGGGCTGCGTGCTGGTGTAAATCAGGAGCAGCTCGGTTAGCTGGTGTCAACGCGGGGACCAATTGGGGTTGGATAACGCAGATTTCATCTGGCTGGAGGTCCAGAGGGTGTACATCACCCTCTCTTCCCTCCTACTTTTTCTTTGGGAATCCAGGTCTCCCAAGGGAGTCTCTCTCTGGACTTATTCTCTGGCACATGACACCAGGTGGAAGGGTAAAGGAGAAGGGAAATAATTTCCTACAGCTGCTCAAAGAGTTTAGCTGCATTTAACAAAAGAAAATGCAGAATGTGCTGTGGGACCAGATGGATTTTAACTGAAAAAATGCTCCGCATGCGAAGGGAGCCAAAGCTGCCTCTTTGCAACTTTGCAATTGAAATGTTTAAAAGGTGTGCAGGGTTTCCAGGGCGACCTGGAAACTTTGCGGAGAAATAGAAAGCTGGGTTTCACAGCCGGTCCCGTGGCTTTCTTACCACAGAATCACAGAATATGGCATGGCATTGGACCGAGGAGGTGACTGGATGGTGTCTTTTGGGCTTGAGGTGTCATTAGGGGTGATGAAAAAGCAGCTCTTTAATCTTGGTGATCACTTGCTGCGGGACTGCGTGTGTCTTAGGAAGTTCCTCTGTGCAAATAGTTGATGTATGGTGGTGTTTAGTGTGATAAAATAACAGCCAAGACACACAAGAAGCATTATTTCTCTACATTTGTAGCTTTGGGGCAATGAGGCTTTGTTTGCTTGCTGTGCAAGAACCCAGAAGCTTCAGAAAAATATTTGTAATAATTGTGTGCAAGCGGCTTCTGAAGGCATCACCCATCAGCTGAGGTGCCCTAACCCGGCACATGGGCTCCTGCATCCTCCCCACGTGGAGCAAATCCTGCCCAAGTGACCTCTTGGTGGCTTGGGACGGGAAGGTCTTGGACTATTTCAGAGAAGAGTGGATAGGATAAGAAGTTGGGAAGATCCTTTGGGCTCCAGATCCCACAGGAAGGGAGGCAACGGATGGAGCAGCTCGGAGAGGATGCCTGCGATGGGCTTCACACCAGGCTGAGCATGGGCTCGGCTCGGACACCCTGTGCAGGGGAGCAGAGGAGGCTGCCCGAAGGAGGAACACCTCTGCAGGCAGGACACGGCACGGGAACAGCTCGAAGCACTGCCGTGTGCCTGCATGCTCGGGCTGGAGCCTCGCTGCTTGCGTAGACCTGTTGTGGAGCCAGTCCCCTCCTTACCCTCCCGCCTCATTTCCTCCCTTCTCAAAACTAACTGCAAAAAGCAATCCCTCATCCCTCCCGCCTCCATCTGCTCTAATTAAGCTGGAGGCCTCTGGAAGGTGTTCAGCCCCCCGTGGTACCGAGCTGCTGTGACTACCTCGGGTCCATCCCCTGCCGCTGCACAATTTTGCAGCCGCTCTTAATCACAGGACTTATTTTGGAAGGTCTCCAGAGTCTGAGAACTAAAAGCCACTTTAGAAAAGAAGGGGAGGGGGGAGGAATTGGCAGGAGCAATGGCTTTTTAAAAGGCTACTTATTTCTTAAGATGTACTTGCTACTGATTAACCTTTGCTCCGTGATTGCTTTAATTGATTCATGCCTTAAAGCGGTCTGAGAGGTTCTGCGGGGTCAGCGCTCTCCGAAGTGCTCCGTTTCCCTGAAAACTTCTTAAAGCTTCTTGCTTAGGCAAATCCCAATTTGGGCGTGAAATGCAGGTGAACGGCTCTGATCCATTTTTCTTCCCCTTCCCCCAAACTACACAAGCAGTGCTTTACCTCTTCCTTCCCTCGCCTGCTGCCAGGCTGTGCCTGTGTTACTGTGTTATGGTGACTGTTGGTTGGGGCTTGATGTTTTGGGGCCATTCCACAAGAATGAGGCACTACAGCATTGGGAACTACCGCCTTCAATCAGCCTGTTGAACTCCTGTGGTCCCCGTGACTGCTTCCTTTAACCATGCATGGAGAAATCCTGCATTTCTTCCTACTGCAGCGGGGACAGACCCAGAGCAAAGGCAGGGTTTCCAGGCAGCAATGGGCTTTGGTGCCCAAGGGCCATACTTAAATCGAGGCAACCTGGGAGGCACAAGAAATGGTGCTTGGGATTTTTGGGTTGGAGTGATGAATGTCCTTATGTCTTGGGCTGGATTCATGCCCTGGCACTCTGGCTGTGTTCATCCAACCTGTTCAAGATGCCTGCTCTTGGATGGGTTGAGTTGTACCCATTCCTCTTCACTCCTTGTAACCACTCAAACACGGAGGAGATGGGTCCTAGAGGAATTAAAACAGAGGAATTGAAACACCCACCACAGACTCTACGGCTAAATAAATTACCCTCTTCTGATCTGTTGGGATGTGAGCGCTGCTGGGTGTTGACCCAGCAGAGCCAACCATACCCTAGGTCCTGAGGTTGTCCATCGGGGTCCTGCACGCTGGTTTTCTGCATGAGGTGGTGCCCATGCGATGAAAACCACCATGCACCTGCCTTGCTGAGCAGGCCCTGGAGATTTTCACGATGGGTGAAAAAGAAATGAGCTGTGAAGTCGTCATCTGCTGCTTTCACCGTGCTTTCAGCACGCCCTTGCCCCATGGAAAATGGCACAGGGAATGACTGCTGATGGAGATGTTCATGAGGGGGAAAAGGAGGCTCTGGGTGATGGCTCCACCGCACTGGGAGGCTGGAGTCAGGATGGGGATCTTGGGCATGGATCTTGAGTGTCAGGCCATCCTTTCCCTAAATCCCTTCAAAACTATCCTGCGATGACTTATGCAGAAACGCGTAGCACTGAATTAGCCAGAAAGGGGGGTGCGCTGGGAACAGCGGGGCGGCATTGTTACGGGGTAAAAACCGGCCAGCCCTGATGCATATGGATGCTGCGGATAGCTGAATAGAGAAACCTCCGGCCGACGGTGTGGAAAGCGTCCCTTCCTCCCCTCCTTGCAGGGCTGTTTTGCTCCAAACCCTGAACTTTAACACGGGCAGCCCGCGGGAGGGCCGGCGCTGGGGGCTTCGGGCGGTGACCGTCCAGGGCCCCCGTCCTTTGTCCTGGCTGAATAGGGCTCTGCAGAGCCGCCGGCGGAGGTATGTGATCTGCAGACCTCTTTTCTTCTCCCCCTTTTGGCCGACTGACAAAGTCTTCCCTTGGAGATGGCGCTGGCGGCATTGCGCTGCCCTCAGCAGGGCTGGGGGGGCCGGCGGGGGTCCCCCACGCTGCGTCCCCATCTCATCATCTCCCCTGAGCAGTAGGGCACAAAGAGCCGCTTAGGAATTCCCAGGAGCAGAGTGGGAGCCGAGCCAGGATGTACTGAACTGCACAAAGTGGGATTTATCTTCAAAGGAATGTTTCCCCCCTTTTCTGAGCACCATTTTTAATTTTTTATTTTTTTTTTGGCTTCCAAGGGATTTATTCCTCCTCCTTCCCCAGCCCTTTTTTCTTCGCTGTGGCCACTTTTCAAGGGTGGCGGAGACTTCTTGGAGAGCTGGGGGCCACCCAGGGGCACAGCCCCAGGCTGAGCTCCACGTGTGACCTGAGACCGTGCTGAGCACAGCCCCATGCCCTGCACCACCTGCAAAGTTGCTATGAGCCAGGTGAGGACAAAACCCTCCTGTTGACCACGCCGAAATGTGGGGAGCAGCTTCCTCTCAAACCAGTCGCTTTGAGTTTCAGGCTTGTTTTCAGGCTTGACCTGTAGGTAGGATCTCCCCAGTGCTCCCCATTCGCTCTTGGCATGACCAAAATGACATGTGGACACGGACATCTCATAGAATCACAGCATCATTAGGGTTGGAAAAGCCCTCCGAGATCATCTGGTCCAACCATCCCCCTACCACCAATGTCACCCACCAAACCGTGTCCCTAATCTCGGGGCTGTCAGCTGCCTTGTGAATGGGGCCGACATCTGGCTTCAACCACCTCCTTGTGCTCACAGCTGGAAGCTCACAGTTCCTGACCCTTTTGGGGGCTAATTTCTGCCTTTGCCCACCTGTAGTGCCCAGAGGAGGGAATCCAGCTCCCCCAAAAGACTGGACATCCATATAACGGACATGTTGAGCAATGTGGGGCTGTAGCCCAAGCTCATGGGTTACAAATCAGCTATATGAAGGCTCTCAGGGTAAAAAACAGAAGAAAGGAACTGCTGATGGCCCAGCAATGGGGCCAGAGCTACCTGTGTGCCACCCCACATGTGGTGGGGCAATGCCGTGGCTGTTCCAGGGTGTTTTGGGGGGCTGGCCACCACGGTGGCTAGTGGCCTGAAGAGGCAGGGCAGGTAAAGACACCGTGTACGGCTGCCCAGGGAGTGCCCTCTGGTTCTAGGAGGGATGAGTCTCATGTAGGGAGGCTCGAAGCCCACCCCAAGCTCTGGTCTAGCGGGTAATAACCCCCACAAGGTCCTTTAACCCCAAATTTGATGCTGTGCAGTGCATCATGTCTCTAGGGATATGCAGCAAGGTACCACAGGACAAAAAGAAGCCTTGCTTCTGCATTAATGGATATTTAATGCCACACAGCATTTCCCTCTTCACTTTAAGCAAAAAAAATCTCCTGTCCCAGCCGGGACATCCCGCCTCATCTGCTGCTGCTCCAGCATCGCGTGCGAGACGCTGGCTGCTCAGCGGGGGATTTCTCAACCCTTCAGCTTTCTCGTGGGCGTGAATGAAACGAGCCTGAAAGGGAAGTTTGGGAAGCGATGCGATCCCGGGGCTCGTTGCAAGTGGAGCCCTTTAACACCCCGATATCTGGCAGCCCTGGTGTGCAGATCTGGGCTCTCCTGGGGCACTACCCCTGGTTCTGCACCTACATAGTCCCACCTTGTTTCCAGGCCTTATAATTCGTCTTCTAGGAGAAAGAAAGAGCCATGTCCTATGAGTGAATGTCGACCTTTTATTTTATTTTACTTGAGTTTTCTGATGTTTTTCAGGCCCTTCCATGGCTGAACTGGACCCTCTCCACATTTTAGCTCATGACAAATTACAGGAAAGAGACACCACAGCATAAAAACCTGCTACGTTTGGGTCAACACTTGATGTCAGAGTTTAGGACTTTATTATTCTCAGCCAGAATTTTCTCTCCCCCATTTCTCCCCTTGGCCCTGGAGCATCCCCTCCCTGGAGGAACGAGCCCCAGGGCAGGGGTCGGTGCAGCTTCTGCCCACTCCTCCTCTTGTCCCCCCATGATGGAGGGGCTGAAGCTTCAGTCCTTGGGGTCCTGGAGACCTGAGACTGGCATGGGCTGAAGGCTGGGGGTGGCCTTCACTCGAGTGGTGCGGTGGAAGTTTCTGGAAGGACAGTTGGGGCTGGTGGAACCTTCCGTGAGGAGGGTTGGGGCGGGCAGGACTTCCCAGAAGGACAGCGGGGTGAGCTGGGTGGACCTTGCTGAAAGGTAGGTGGGCTGGAACCTCTCTACAAGCAACTGGCAGGCAAAAATAATTCAAACCCCGACCCGACGGGACAGCTATGCTGGGATTTACCTCCTGTTCCCCCTCAAAGGAAAATTTCTGTAGATGAAAGCATCCCCATACGTGCCAGTCCTACACCTTTGCTCCTCGAAGATGGAGGGACTGGGGCAGCAGGCGAACCTCTGCAGACCCAAAACCATGCGGCCCTTTTGGGAAGTCTCCGTGTAACGAGGGATGGCTCCAGCCAAAAGTCCAGCCAATGCTGTGGCACTTGGCAAGTCTTTCTCCACCCCTTCTTTTTCTTCTTCCTTTTATTTTTATTTTTATGTCAAGCCACTAAGCTACTATTCATTGCCTTTATTCTAAACACTCATTTTGCTCCTAGCAGGAAAGAGGGAAAAATCTATTGTAGTGCTGTGAGGCCCTTTGACAAACACGACAATTTCCCCTTGCCTGTTTCAACACAAAACTGAAAGCATTTGCACAAAATCCATCGCACATGCTCTGAGGCTTGGCCAATAATTTCCTAGGCACGCATTCGCTGAGGCAGCCCGCAAAGTGCTTTGAAGATGAAGAAAACCAGCTGTGATTTGTGATGATGATGATTAGGATTAGACGAGGGTTCTGCAAGAGGTTGTGGATAATGAGTCAACCCCGGGGGCTGGGGACAAACTTGGTCAAAACATGAGAGCGTACTGTGAGAGTTTCTTGAAGTGAAGGGAGACCAAACAATTTTTGGGGAAAGGAGAGGATTAAAAAAAAGTAATTTGGGCTAAAACGTGGTTCAACTTTTAAGTGTTCATTCCTATGATGAGCCCTCTGAAATAAAGGCAGGGATTAAGGTACCTTTTCTGCTCCAGACTCTCATGGACGATGCCTGGCTTTGCTCTGAGGTGAGCCCATCACCATCGGAGTGATGTCTGCTTCTCCACGCAGGGATATGTGCAGAAGCCTGGGGCTGGCAGCGGTGTTTCCAAAACCGTACCGATCATCCTCATCAATTGGGGTTCCTGTAGGGCTTGTCAAGTTGACCCCCACCTCCACCCCAAAATATATGGTTGGTTGCCTTGGAAAATCCATTTGCCTGCATCCTCAGATGAATCCTGGTCTAACCAGCCAGTGTGGCTCGTGTTGAGCACAGCTCACGCTGGATGGCCGACCTTTGAGCCTCAGCACCGACTCCTCTGTAAGTCCCTCTGCAACCCGAAGAGATGCAAAGCTTCATCTGTATTTTCAGGTTCATTTGTCTGAAGCAGGCGTGATTATTTATGACCGTTCAAACTGCGGAGGCATATTGCAAAACACGGGACATTAACCTTGCTGGAAACCTCCCCAGAGCTCTGAGAGCCACAGCCACTGCATGCTGGAGGTGTACAACAGCACACAAAATGAAACGAGTATTGTTCCTGCAGCCACGGGAGCACTTATTCCTCATTAACCCCTTCTCTTTCCATGTTCATTCATTATTTTCTGGGGTAAGCCCCAGCATTTCTGTGTGCTGAGGGCTGTCATCTGCCTCAAACCAACAGCTAATCAGTCCTCAGGGCTACTTTGCACATACTCGAGTCGAGCTGCACATCCTCCCTGGGATCCCACGCAGAAGCAAGGCATAATTAGGGCTAATAAAGAAGCTGTTGAATGTCTTGCTGATAAATTATAATTATCACCTGCCAGGGAAAGGAAAGGATGTATATCCCGTATCACAGGGAGGTGTTGACTAGTCTTGTTTCATATCAACCTTCTTCCTTCCCTGTGTCAAACCTCTTGTGTGCTCTGAAAAGAAAGTGAAGGCTGATGGCAGTGGAACAAGAGGAAACCAAGGCTGTGATCCAGATCCTCGGGCACACTGTGGGCTGGAAATGCAGGTTTAAGGGAGGCTCTTTGCTGAGTTTTCTGGCTGGTGGCAAGGTCTGTGTGCAGCTCGTGGGGACGGTGACCAACCAGCACCATGTCTGGATGTTGATTTTTCTCCTTCCGATTCTCCTTCTGAAGATTCCCAGGTGGAGGGGCAGGGTGTGATGTCCCCAGAGAGCAGAGGGATGGCACTGGGGGTCCCTGTGCCAGGCGACTTCAGTGGCATCTCCACCATCAAGCGAAGGAGCTGCAGGCGCTGGGAAGGCTCAGCCTTGGCACAGGGTTTACTTTCTCTCCAAATTCTGTCCAAATCCCTTAGAAATGGCATGGGCAAAGCAGGGATCACCCCTACCTGCTGCCTGCATCAGGCTTCACAAGGCATCATGATGCTGAGGAGAAAGCATGGACTTCAAAGCCTCAAGGAGAAAGCTATAGGTGATGCCAGGTTTGGCTTCTGTACCTGTTTACCACTCAGAAGATGAGTTCCCCAGCTCTAAGCATCAAATGATAATAATAATAACAATAATAAGGCAAGGATCCTCTCCTTGCTCGTGCACTTGCCTCTCCAGCCAGCTCTGCTTGCACTACCTTCTGCATCCAGGCTTTGCAGCTGAATGTATTTCCCAATTTTTTCTCCAGCTCATTTCTCCACCACCCCCCGGGCTAGTTCTCATGCTTTTCCTCCCTCTCTGTCGAGCAGTGGGAAATGAGCAGCCCCGCTCAAATGCCTGCAATTATGGGGACTCTTATCTGTGAGCAAACAGTCTCTGTTTGCAAAGGAAAGACCTGAGGTCTCTTGGGATTATGGAGCTGGAAAACATGTGTTACTGCTGTCATGGCTCACTTGCTGAAGCCCTAAACTTTGCTCTCCTGCTGATGCATGTTTTCCTGCTTGCTCTTTGCTCCCATGGCTTTCCCAGTGAATGGATTTGGGGTATGCTGTCCCCTTTTTCCAGCCATTTACTTTTGTCTGGTGGAGCTGGGGAGGGGTTGCAGGCAGCCTCCAAGTTTTAGGAGCACTCTGCTTCAAATCTAGACCAAGCACTGTGAGGTCTCTTGCTGTGTCCTAACAATGGCTGAACTGCTCCAGATCCTCGTGTGGCCCTCCTGTCTTTTGGACTCTGCACCCACCATATGCTGCAATGTTCTTTGCCCCTTTATCCCAGTTGCTGGGCCCAGAAGCCGGGATATTATCTTTGTTGGGATCAGGTGCTAGTGAATTCAAAGGCTTCAGTGCTTGATGTGGTCTGAGGCATTGCAGTTTCGGCCATACCTTGGGAGAGATGTTTCTGTGGCTTCTGAACGCCCCAGTGCAGCTGTAACAGCAGGCTGGAAATTTGGGAGCAAGGATGAGGTTGTGGGATGGAGGGTCATGGAGAAAGCGAAGGGCGGAAGAGGTGTAAGGAAGCTTGCATTAAATTAAACATTATCTGAGGACACAGAGAAAGAGAAGGACGGGGAGGCTGAGGATTTGAACCCATTTGGAGCTGAGAGGGACATTTCTGCCTGCCCTTGTGTGAAAGGCCTGGTTTTCCTTATCCCTATCAACCCTTTCCTTTGAATTTACACATGAATGCCTTCTTTATTCAATATCTCAAGCATCTCCTGTGCTTTGCTCCCCAGTGGACCCAGCAGTCCCTTGCAGCCGTGGGGCTTCAAGTCTCCCATTTGCTTTTCCAGTGTGAGCCCCGCATGCCCAGTGGGAGCAGGAGCAGCTGTGGGGCAAGTCATGATCTGGGGCTTGGCAGGGCACGTTCAGCTTTGGCTGAAAGCTTTCTGCTCCCACCAGCTGTGATATAATGGCTTTATTGGCATCCCTGGTCTCTAACCTCCGGCAGCCTCTTGTACTTCTGGATGGGGCTGGCAGGTCACTGCAAGGTCTTCTGTGCATTGCTGTTTCTCTTTTGGGCAGGATAGGATTTCAGCCGCAGGAGCTCTCATCCCCTAGTCAGCCCATGCTGGAGAGGAAGAATGGTAGAGGATGATTGAGGATGATGGGCTCCTTCTTATAAACAGCTCTGAAGATGTTTCCTGGGTTGCAGATGTTCCTCGGTGCAGAATTTGCAAACTGAGATTCCGAAACTTCAGCTTTCTAAGTGTCATTTCCCAAAAGGATGACAAGCAGTGGGTGCCAGGGTCCCCTGAGGACATTATCTGGGGTCCCAGGGCTCAGCCGTGAGACAAGATGAACCCTCTGAGCACCAAGGGCTCTGAGGTCTGCATGTGGACATCCCAAACCCACCTCATGCTGCCAGGAAGTGGATGCTCAAGAGGATTTCTTGGTTTGTTTGGCTGTGGTTAAGACTGAAGCTCTCTTAAAGGCAGCTACGTGAATGTTTCCCATTATGTGAGATGTTGTGCTTACCCGTTCCAAAAGCTCCAGCGAGACGGCAGTCATCCAAACAGTTGTGAAATACGTAACAGAGGAAACATTTACTCTCCTCTCTAGATCCATCAAGATCAGGTCGTGAAGTGGTGGGCTTAAACTGTTAGACATGAGGCCAGGCACTGAAAAAAAACTGTTAATGGTAGAGCAAATTCAGACAGGATTAGCCTGTCTTGGGAGCTGGTGGTATCTCCATCACCTGCCCTTTTTATGAGAGAGCTAGTCTAACATCTCGACTAACATCCAGATTTAACATCCCGCCAGCCAGATGGAGAGGACAATGTGCTGAGGTCTCTGCCATCTGTTTTCCTGTCAAATCCCGTACGCTGATAGATAAATACTGATGTGTGAGCCTCGTGTCTCCATTAAGAATGCAATAGCAAATTTCATGGTGCTCTGACAGCAAAGCTGCTGGTTTTGAACCAGTGTCTTCATTGCTATTGCTGGAGGGAAAGGATGAAGCATTAAATCAAGGGCTGGGGAAAAAAACGATGCTGTGCTTCACTGATGGGGAAAATCATGGTCTAGGGATCCTACTAGAAGGTAACAAATACTGCACCCGCATGGCACATGTAAACCTTCTGGTAAGAGCTCTGAAGGTTCAAACGTATTCCGAAGACACAGCTGGGGCAATTTGGCAATCGCTGGGCTTATGCCAGGTATATTTTAGTCCAGGTGACTAGGACAGCAGGATCAAATGTCATCTACACCACTCACCGGTGGCACAGAGCCCACAAACCCTCTGTGCTGGGTTACTCAAGAGCAGGCTCACCATGTCGCCATGTGAGAGCAGCATCAATTTTTTACCAGGGGGTGACCTCCTGCTGCCTCCGGATCTGATGCTGGTGAACTGAGTGTCGTGGATGGGCAAACACCTCTGTCTCAGGAAGGCATTCAGGGCATGGCACACGCGGGCACTTCTTGGTTAGGAGCAGCCTGATCTGACAACTCTTGTGCTTCATTTCCATCCCCTCTCCTTTGCAACCCAGCTGCTGTTAGGCTGGGAACATATAGCAGGAAATACATGAGGAGAGCATCATTTCCGTTTTAACTTGCATCTTGTTTTATTTGTGCCTTCTGCAAACTGATCGTAGGGCTGGATTTTTGGGGTTGTTTTTATGTAGTGTCAATTTGCAAGCTGTTATCCATTCATTTCTGCAAAGAAACGCAGGACTTGGAGTTGTTTGCAAACTATTTACATGTACATTTTACCCACGTGTGTAGTGCAGCAATCTGTTCATTTTTGCTCTTAAATTACTGTTATTACATCAGATAAATTAAGGGGATTGGACTCCTGAGCTGGGACTTTGCAGCAGATATGCCTGCATCTGAACATGACCGGTATGGACTCAGGGGCACTATGGCACTCGGAGAGCATCTCAGGCTATCTCTGTTCTCCAAAGAAGCGATGGATAGCGGTGCCTGTTCGTCTGCCAACACAGGACTATTTTTCCTTAATGTTTCCTTGTGGTCTCGATAGTGCCCTGCTGGGCAAATTGCTCTTTGCTGGCACAACCCCTGTGCTGTTTGCTTCACTGCTAACACCGGCTGCAATTTACCACCGGAGTCTTTGTTTAAAGTCCCGATTATGAACAGATCTCCCATGTGTGCATCTTTACAGCTGTTCTTTCTGGCCTTCCAACACGCTGCCAGTAGAGCTCTTTGAGTCAGGAAATAGTTTTTCCATCAGGGATCGGTCTCTGCAGCGCTGCAGTTTTTCTGGGATAAGAGGGCTGTGTCCTGGGAGAGTTTTGGTCCCTTTCCTACCTGAACTACTTAAACTGGTAAGGGGTTGCAGAGAGGTCACAGCGATATTGAGCTAATTCCCATGGCTAAGTTCATCTCAGGTTCATCTGACATTATTTGGGAATCTGCATGGAGGGCTAAAGTTAATGATTTCCTTTCCCAGAGCTCCCTGTAGAGTCAAAGGGAGGCAGAGGTTCCCTCAGAGGTGATGCAGAGCACCAAAGTTATAACCACTGATCACTCAGGGGACTTGAAATGACCGTACTTTTCTTCTAGACATCTCTCTCAGGGGTATAAAGTTAGGTGGGGTGTCCTCAGCCACCTTTCCTGCTGGTCTCTGCATCCTCTTGGGAACAATTCCTCTCCTTCTGACACAAAAAGCTTACCCCGAAGGCAAGGAGACTCACATCAATCTTGTGACCTCATTTCAGGAGGAAGATGAGATAAAGCTCTTCAGATGGAGGCCAGTTCCACCAGCCTCAAGAGGATCAAGTTTGGGAAGCTGAAGGTGGTACGTCGGCACTTGCTGCAGAGGTACGAGCACCAGCCCTTCATCTCCTGCCTGGCGGGTTTCTACAGCTGCCGGTGGAAGCGGTACCAACGCAGAAGGACCGAGCCTGGGAAATGCTGCTGCAAGACGGTAAATTAGCTCAGAATCAGCAAAGACATTCATTTCTGCACTGGGAAAAGTCAGTCCAAGCTGAGAAGCAGTTGATGCTGTGGGTCAAAGGCCTGACCTCCCTTAGAGCCCAGCGCGGTCTCTTGGTGTCCTAGATGGCAGCTCCTGGGGCTGGAGGGCTTGCTGTGCTTCTCTGGCAGGCTCAGTTTGTCTGTGCCACCGTGGAGAGAGTGTCCCCGTGTGGCTGGTGGTGTGGGGCAGCTGCGGGTCCCTGTGGTGCCAGCCCTGGTCCAGCAGGGCCACCCCGAGCAGGGGGCCCAGCCCCACGTCCAGGCGGCTGCTGGAGATCCCCAAGGAGGAGCCCCCAGCCCCTCTCTGGGCAGCCTGTGCCAGGGCTCCGGCACCCGCCCAGCCCAGCAGTGCTTCCTGAGGGGCAGAGGGCACCTCCTGGGCTCCAGGCTGGGCCCGGGGCCTCTGGGCCTGGCCCCGGGCACCCCTGAGCAGAGCCTGGCTCCGGCCTCTCGGCACCTCCCGGCAGTGCTGGTGGCCATGGCTGGCAGCCCCCGGAGCCTCCTCTGCTCCAGGCCCAGCAGCCCCAGCTCTCGCAGCCTCTCCTCGTAGGACAAGGTCGGCTTCAGAAGGTCCAGCCACGTGTTTCACGGACAGCCTAGAAGCAAGCAGTGACTGCTGTTTGCTCTGCTTGCTTTGGAGTGAACGAGGCTCTGACCGATTGTCCTTCGTCTCCCTCTCTAGCGGGAATGCGTGTTTTTCCCGTTGCTCGTTGGAGCTTTCTGCTTTTCTCTCGTCTTCCTGTACATGTGGGGTGAAGCGAAAAATGACTACAACAACTTTGACTGGTAAGTGCCACGTTTTCCTCCTTTCCCACTCGGGTTTTAATGAGACACCCCAGGTAGGCCGGGCACTTCAGTCATGAGCCAAAGCTTTGGTCCCTTCACATCTTGGTTCTGGCACCCAAAATGAACTCCCAGGGTCTCCAGAGGTGCTGAGGCTCTGCCCTTTGCTTGGCTACGGTGTACAGGTTTAAGTGTGGATTTGTGAGAAAGATAACAGCCGCTGTTGCAAAAATGGTGAATGAAAGGGACTAAATGGCTCTTTCCTTCCCTTGGTCATCTTTTCTTTTTTCCTGTTCCCTCTGAAGAAGCATAGTGGCTGGCATCAGAGGTATTGCAGCAGCTATCTCGGAGCAAAGAGAATTTCATGTTCCCAGTCTGGAGACAGAGAAATAACCAGTGTGGTTTTATGCAAATCCTTTCCTTCTGCACTGTGTAGGTAGCAGTTATGTAAATCTGGCCCCTAAAATCAGATGCCATCCAGATAGCTCAAATACCATGAGAAGGGGAGGTGTAATAATGTTATTCATTGTTATAATAATATAATATATATAATATTATATATATAATATAATATATAATACAAATATATAATAATAATTATATTATATTATATATAATATATAAAATATATATGTAATATATAATAATATATAATAATGTGTAATAATGTTATTCAGGTGTAATAATGTTATTGAGCCTTTGGATAAAAAGGAAAGCTTCCCTCTCTCTCCTTGGGATACGCCTCTGTAGCTCCTCCAGCTTTCTGGCGTTTTCTCCTTCAAATATATTTTCCCTGCAGCCCCTTCTGCTAACGTGCCACAAATGCTATGATAAGGTTTTATTGCTTTTTAGGTATAACTATGGGAACCTGGGCTTCTGGTTCCTCTGGTCTCTTGTTCTCCTGGTAGTGGCTGCAATCCTGTTCATGTACATCGCGCTGCTGTTGGTAAGTAAGGCTCCTGTTAAGGAGTGAGTTACGGGCCTAGAAAATAAATACAGGGATGGTTTAATGTATCAGACCAAAGTTCAGCCTTGCCCTGACGCTTGACAGTAGCTACCTGGGGAGGACTGGGAACACAATGAGCATTTGTGGTACTTTCTCCCACCTGCGGATGAGCATTTTCAACACAGGTGTCTCTGAGCTAGATGTAGGTTCTGTGATTTCCCTCAGTGATTTCCCTTTGGTGAATTTGACCCATTTCTCCATCAACACAAGGAAAGCTGTGCCAGTATTGGTTATGTGGAAGCTGAGTTTTGTTATTTGACAGCAGGGAAGTATGGAGATCTGAGTCTTGTAGTGGTGATGGGTTGTCAAAGTAGAGTTATTCCTCTAACCCTGAAGTGTAAAACTCATGAGAAGAAGGGAAACATTATCACTAAAGCTGCCTTGATTCTCTCTGCCTTGCTGGAGGGCTTGTCTCCAGTTGGAGACCGCAGATGTGGTCACAAAACACTCCTTAAATTTATGCCCAAAGAGGTTTATGTTCCTGAGGTCTTCACTTTTCCAAACTGCATTAAATTTTCCCCACTTTCAGTCTCATTCCTGCTCCAGCTTGCGTTTTGAGATGCCAGGTGCTGGGGCTGACGCTGTGGCTTTGACTCACCTCTGTGACCAAGGCAACTGGCTTTTATCATCAGTTCCTGCTGCTCCTACCCGTTCATTGACGTCTCATCATATAGCCAGCCTGTAAATTGCCCGTGGCAGGGAACCTCTCTTAGCCTTGCTCACGCAGTGCCCAACACAACAGATTTCCAAGGTCCTTTGTCCCTGCTGAAGTACAAATAAATAGTGATTTTATTTCAGTGCTAGCAATAAAATAACAAAGTGAGAAATAGGACAGCTGCTTGGCCATGCTACAAGCAATCAATAGCATTATAAAAGCTGTGGAATAACTTATCTCTAAGTAGGTCAAATAACAATATTTAATTACAAGGATTTTGAGGCGTGCTGGTGGCTGTAGAGCTTAATGTCTGTTATTTAGCTAGGTCTACCTAGCTTTCCTGGTGTTAATGGATCAGTGTGGGTAGTTTGGTGGTTGCAATGTTACTTTGGGCAACTCTGAGCTTTGCCAAAGATGCATGTGCGGTCAGGATCCATTTGCTCCTCATCTTCATGAAGCTGTTAAGTAACCCACCTAAAGTCACTGGGTATTTCTAAGGGCACTTGCCCTGCTTGCTTGCATCATTATGTCCATCGTGCCTAATTTGGCAAGACTCCTGCATGCACTGATGTTAAGTTCTGGGAGGCACAAGGCTGTTCGTGCTCCTGCTATCTCAAAATGTGCAGTGGCTTTCCACAGAGGCAAAAGAAGCCGGGCATGGCTACAGCAAGTCAGGGACCTCCCACCTTGGGGTGCATCAGGCTACTGCTATCCCACCAAAAACATTCATCTCCAGAGGTTCAGCACTCTTGAGCAACCACAGCCAGCTGGCACTTCCCTGAGCACTTCTCCCTCCTACCCAAGTGATGTTCAGGGGGCGTAACACAGCAGAAATACCTTCTGCATTGAGCCACTGGTGGTTCCTGTGATGTGTGACTTCCCTACAAGACTGTTGGTATCACACATCGTAGCTGGACTTAGGTTAAACCATGGTCTGTTCTTCACCAGGTCTTAGGCACACGTAGAAACCCTTTTTGAACCATGGTGGGCTGTGACCATGTTGGCTCCGTGTGAAAACTTGCTTTTGCCTTGTTTCCTAAGAGGCTGGCTGTGCTGCCTGCCTGTTATTTCTCAACAGTTTTTGGCTGAATCAGCCAATTTCAATCACCTGGGACAGACATCCTGACCTGCAGGGACATGGGATGGGGATGTGGAGGAGGGAGGATTCCACGTGTTGCAGGAAGGACCAGAGATCTTCACCCAGGCAATGCTTCCTTGTGATGTTTTGCATCACTAGTCCCGTGTGTCAGAAAGCTGAGCGCGCTGATGCCCTTGCTGGAGCAGAGTTTTTACAGCAAGCAGTGCTTGGCGTGGTTTTGTTTGTGAGCATCGTAGTCTCTTCCTCCACCCAACTGGGGCCTGGAGGCCTCCTTCCACGTCCTTATTGTGAACCACTGAAGCAAACACTCTTCTGCCCAGCAGCCACCAGTGGCTGAACAAAGTGCTGCACAACAAAGCACTTGCTGTCTGTGCAAAGGCTCTCTCCGCCTGCATGCATCAGTGTAATTTTCTTCAGACAATCAGTTTCAATTAATTTAATTGTTATCACTCCCAAGGCAATCTTCTCATCCCCATTAGAGCTAAAAGGTTAAGCTGCGGGGTCTTGTTGTAGGACAGTTCAGGCTCAGGGGAGAAGAAAAATACTTTCTTGTTCAGTCTTTCAAACACAGAAGATGATATTTGCCTCTCTGCAGTTAAACACATTCATTCCAAGGGGTTTTGGGGAGGTAACTCCTGACTGTATAATGTAAAGGGGTTCAGATGTGCTGGGGCCTCTGCATTCATACGCTAAGAAGAGGACTCAAAATTGTACATTGGCACTGAAGCCCAAAGAGTGACCTCAAGCCTTCATCCCTGAGAGACTGGGGTATCATGGAAGCTCTGAAAGCCTGCATTTTTTTTTTGCCAGAAAGTGAATGTAGAAACCTGGCTTGTGCTGTCAAGCCCCCATTGCAGTGAATCCCAGGGTATGTGTAGGAGCAGTTTGGAGGAGCCAGACCTGCTGGTGGTGGTTGTCCTTTGGCCTGAAGAAGTCTTGCTGTAGGTGGAACCGTGTGAGACACTGCTAAACACAGCTGCTCTCCATGGAAGAGCAGATCAGACAGGTCCTGAGGCAGCTTTTGAGGAGCCAGAGCACACAGAGGACAGATCTTGTCCACATCACATCATCTCACCGGTCCATCAAGACGTGTTCTCCTCCAGTGACCAGTGGAGCAACTGCAAGAGTTCCTCCTTCACCATCCGAGGATGAAACTTGGTGATTATTCTTCTTGTAAGCTGGTAATGAGCCGTTACCTCTATCCATAAAAATGAGCTTTTCCTCCAATGGCATCCCCAAATATGCTGCATCTTTTGTAGGAAAGTTACACAGGAGTAGCAGGGGAGAGTCTAGTTGAGCACGGCCTCTGAAGTAGGCGTTTGGATGCACCTTAGGCATGGACCAAGTCTTCGTAACATTGCTTGAAGAAAAGGGGAGATTTTGAAAGTGTCTTTTCCCTTCATTTTTCTAAAATGGCTTATTTAAATGTGCCTGGTTTAAGATCTTCAGCAGTAATTCAGTTCTCCGTGAACTGCTCCCGCGGTTACTCATCATGTCCTGGGTGTAGGATTCAATTAAAGGAGGCTGACATGTCAAGTAGCCCTTAAAGGCTGATCTGTATTCTCTGCTGAGCTTATCTTGCCTCAAATCAGCATCATCCTGGAAAGAGAGGGTATTTGTAGCTGGGTCGGAATCACCTTACATTCCTTTATAGTTGGGTTTCAGGAGAACAGCTCCCCTTCCCAACACATTATTGCCCTAAATCTCTTTGTCCTGCTTTCACACAGTCCCACTGTGTTACAGTCTGCAAGGACCTGGATCATAAATTATCATCTCAGTGGAGTACTGAGGACTGCTAACAGATGTTTTTTCTCTAAACCCTCATATCTGGTGATACTGGTTCCCAGACCGTCCCTTACACTTGTTGGGAAGCTTGCTCCATGCACCTGAGCATAGACCCACGTGTTTGCACAGCAGCAAGGCGTCTGGGCTGGTGAAACTCATCACAAGGCACCTGGGCTGGTGAAACTCGTCACCAGGTTCATCAGTTGTCTGTGACAACCTGAAGCTAGTCTCCAGAAGAGCCACGGACTGGTTTTCCTCATCCTTTACTTGGTGTTCAGGGCATCTCAGGTTGTCCCCTGCCCTGGCTGGGGTTGGTGCTGTCCTTAAGGGACCCTGATCCCCAAGGGCTCCAACCTGCCAGCAGGGAAAGGAACACACCAGCCATAGGGCCACAGCTGGGGATTAAAAATTAACCTAATACAAACCAGAGGTTTTGAATCTCCAAGGCAGTTTTCCACGTTCTGAGATGTGCATTTCTTGCATTTCTTGCAATTACTGTCACTGTGTGCTTTCCTTTGCTCTCTGCTCTGTTTTTCTGTTTGTTTGTTTGTTTTGTGTTTTTGGGTTTTTTTTGAGACTTTTATTCCCTGAGCTGTCCCCCATGGATGATGTGCCTTTAGTGACAACAAATACATAGAAAAAAAGTAAGGTTGCTGCTCTATTTTTCATGTCATGGCTGCTGGCCCAGGCCATATTCTATATATCAGAGTGCAGTCACAAAGTGTGTACCCCAAAATGCTCAACTATCTGTCACCCATGAGAAGGTTTTGACCCTACAAGGCAGTTTTGGTGAGTGCTTGGCCATTTCAGGAACATATTTACTGTAGCAATAACCGCTTCTCTCCATCCACCTGTCCTGCCTTGCCATTGTGCACAAAGGTCTAGAGTAAAGTGACTTCCCTATGCAAAAATAATTCCAGAAATGCCTCATTTTGTCATTTTGTACCAGGATGCAAATAATCTCTTCTTGCTTTCCCAGGTCCTAGCGATGTGTTTGCTTGCAGAAGGTCAGCAGCTGTACCTGCACTGGAGTCACAAGGTGGGGAGAGGGTTTTCTGGTAACCCTAACCATGCTTTAAACCATCAGCTTGTGGTGTTTCCCTGCATGCAAAACAGCTTAGATCATAGGAGAGAGGGAGGAGGTTAATCTTAGGAGGCTTTAAATATCCATACTAATGATATCTCCAAGTGAGCTAATCACCCCAAGCTCCCTGTGCAGTCAGATGAGGGAAATGAACCCTCTGAGGATGCAAATCATCCAGCTGGTCATAGACACTTAAATTGAGATGAGATGAATCACACCTAAAGTACCTTTTTTCCCCACTGGCTCTAAAAGGAGCCCGTGGTGACTCACTGAGGTGAGGATGTCTGCATTTGACATGCCTACATGTGGTTGCATGTAGACAAAGGCAAAGTTTCCATGAGGAGCACAGCGTAAGTCCCTGTAGCAGGACCCAACAGCTTTAAAAACAGTGGCTGCTTCCTCTGCAGAACAGAAACCTGGCTTTTCCAAGGCATCCTGGTGCCCCGTGTCTTTTGGTCTTGGGGTGGTTTTGGAAAAGCCACGTGGAGTTTGGAAGGCATAGAAACAACTCCTCAGGGAGCTGTTGCTGCAAAATGATGCTTTAGAAACCACCTTTCTTAAGAACTTCTTGAAAGCCAGGTGAGGCTTTTAAAAAATAAGCCATGAAGCTTAGGGGAAAGCATAATAAGATTGCAAATCTTGCTGTGAAGGGGAATAGTTGAATGTCAGAATACTCCATCCTCTGTTTCTCCATTTACACAGTGGAAACGATCAATTTTACTATCAAAAATGGGCTTCCAGAAGATCCAGAAAGCTGTAGAGCAATTTGTGGAAAATACCAACACTGCGTCCCTATGTGGAAGAGATTAGGGACTGATTATTAGGATGCTGATCTGTAGGATCTCCCTGAAGACTAGTTAGGGCCTTGGTTCCAGTTTCTACTTGTGTTTAGTTCTCAGCAGACAAATAAGGTTCCAGGAAGAGCCTGCCATCATAACTGCTTGGTACCAACCTGGGCAAGAAGCCACAGCACAGAATGAGCTACCCCTTCACTTTTCTTTTAGTTAAAGATTAAATTCTTATTTCTGAACTACAGAAAAGTTTGCAGTTGCTGAAGCCTCTTCCAAAGCAACTCAGCATAAGGAAGCTGTGCTGATGTCTCTTTTGGGTTTAACTTGGTGTTTCTGAGTTCAGCCAACTACAGAATTTAACGATAGTTGTTCATCTAGGCTCCATCTGCATCAACAGACAGAGAGAGGCATCCCTTATCATAAAGCAAGTGGAAATGGATCACCTCTGTAAATTCCTCTCTTTCTCCCGTGACTAGAGAGGGAGCCTTGAGGGCTGACTCAGGTTAGGTACTTAACTTGTAAAATCAGTTTTGCCATACAGAAAATCCAATTTATAGCACTGTGGGTCTGGTTTTAGTCCCATTAGATCTCTTTGTCTATGAAGTGGCACAGCCAAGCTTGTGCATCCCGAATGTATTGAGTCCAAGCTGATTAAAGAAGCCTGTTAGGCAAATAGATTGCACACCCTATGCAGAAATACCAAAGCTTATTAATGTCCTTTGTATCTCCCCAGATTGGGACTTTTCTTGTCCTGGGCTTCTCTATCACAGCCCTCTTCATATTATCTGTACTCTGGGGAGATCAGTGGAAAACAGTCCGCCTCTCATTCCAGGTAAGAGGTTTGTTTGAAAGGAGGTTCTTTGAAAAAAGCAACTGGTTTCTTGAAGTATTGTGTGGCAATCAGTGGAAAATATTCCATATGGTAAATGTTTTTCACATGGGTTTTCCTGGCAGTCTGTGCAGTTTTGCATAGACTTTTATTAAGACTTAACATTTCCCGTAGGAAGGAAGGAAGCCAAGACCTGAGGTTTGGTATCAAGCTATTTGTTTGATATAACATGTCTCCTTTGGGGAAGTCGTATCTTTTTTTCCCTTTTTTTTGGCAAACTTGTTTTAAGTGCACTGTTAATTAGCAGGTGCTGAGGGCAGGTAAATCAGATCCGTTTGGCTGGTGGGGTTACTGGAGTGAGAACTCACTCCCTACTCAGCTCATGCCAGCTCAGCAGCTTTTAGCATTAGCCCAATTTCAGTCTCCTGCGACCCAGAAGAACTTCATTCCCTGAGGAAGGGAATCAGGGCTAATGCACTGGCAAAGGTAAAGAGAAAGTGTCAGCTTCTCCTCCCCTTTTCAGACTCTAGGGGAGGAGGATGGGGAGAAGGAGACACAAAATCTTTTGGGTTTCCCACAGGTGTGGTTTATTTTGGGTGTTCATGCCCTTTGAGATGCTTCAGCTGCTGTTCCCAAAGGACACCAGTCTTTAGCAGATCCTGTGTTCTGTCCACTAGCCCTGCATAACTATCTCAAATATCCTGGACATCTCAGGTGGCACCTTTGTTTATGCAACTGCATCCTGCTTCTGGTCAAAAGAAGTTGGGATCAGGTATCCAGGGCAGACGTTCTCACACACAATGACATCTCTCAATGACTTCTGCTTTTCTTCAACCCTTACATTTTAGAGAGTTGGCCAAGCGGTAGGAAAGGCTGAGGAAATTCCGGTTTGTTGACATTAGATTGATGATTTAGTTGCAGTGGAGATGACTGTTACATGGATAAGATTGGACTGGATTAGATTGGATTAAAACTGGTGCTCTCTGGAAGATGTTCACAGGTTATGACGTAGTAGTAAAGGTGATTGTTTGCCAAACCATCCTGGACAAGGACAGACTTGTCCCTTTTGGCTGGTTGAGAGGAAAGGAGAGCTTTATACTGAAGTGAGGAGCACTCCTCAGTGCGGGGAACCAGCCAGGCACATCTCTCTGCCCTGACTCAGGAGGTGTTTTGTGGATCCAACCTGGGTGTGGGAGAGAAGATAAACTGCTGATGTCCACAGCAGGAGCCCATCTATGTGGGAGGCTGCAGCTGTGTTGGGGCTTGTTTCTGTCTGTATCCACACTTCATCCTTTGAATAAAATCCTTTTTTCTCCTTTCCAGATCACAGCCCCCTATCTCCACATAGGGGCAATAACTATCATGGTCCTCCTCTCCTGGCCCATGGCTCTGTATGCCATCAGAGCAGATAAGAAAGGTACAGTAGCTCTGCTTCCTGCTCCCTGTATGACAAAAGACACATATCAGTGTGGAAAATCAAGCGTGCAGGAGCCGTTTCCTCCCACATCCACATTCCAGCTAGAGTTGAATTTTAGTTTTTGAGTATTCCAGAGAAATTAGCAGGGCTGTGGCTTAGCCTATGCACTGTCTCGGGCCTGTCCATACTTGTTAGTGATTTGCATGCTACCTTGCAAAGTTTTGGTGTATACCAAGGTAGTGACAAGCCCTAAAGATAAGGAGATTAGCAAAAGTCCCCAAGTTCTAGATCATGCGTGAAAATTTGGTCAGAATTTTGCAGGAGAGAGCAACCAGTGTCCGAAATTGCTATGCTCAGTTTCACTGTCTCAGAAAGTCAGTCCATACTAGAGGATCTTAGGAGAAGCCAGATAGGATGGGGAAAAGAGCTTTCAGATTGGTTGTTAAGGAATTTTGCTTTCCTTTCCTGGTGTTATCCCTTTGAGAGCTCCAGGAAGTGTAAGGGCAAGGAGTCAAGAACAACTGCAGAAGAGCCTGGCTCTGGCTCTTTTTCTCTGACCCAGTTTCTCCATATATCCAGTGTTGTCTACATGACACCCATCTGCAGATGTTGAGTTGTAACAGAAACCATTGACTTCAGACAGAATGTGCTGGTGGGAGCATTTTGTTTCCTACCTAGGAATTTCTCTACATTTAACTGCAGCTGGGGGTAGGGAGGAACATGTTGGGACCCAAGACTTTACAACCCACTGTGCCTAATGGTCACTCAACTCCATACATTGACTTGGTGTAACCCCAAGTTCTTTCAGAGCCACTAATACAGTGTGCAGAGGGGTGGTGGTACCCACCTAAATAAGGAATTTTGGTGCACAGGTGCTTCTCAGAGGAACTGTTTCATTCTCTGAGGTGAAGGTTGCCCACTGGGACTCTTGAGTAATATGTCAACAGACTCCAGAGACCATAGGTAATGACTTGGCAGGTTTCTGAGATGCAGTACCCATGCAGTCAGTGTCAGTAGGAGACTGCATGTCACATACAGAAAGCCACTGACAGCAGTCTGAAGGAACCAGGGAAGCATTCACCTGGAGGGGAATGAAACTTTAAAATGTTGCCTGCTCTTATTTGAGTAAGAAAAAAAAAAAAAAAGCATCCTTCTGTTGAGGATCATTCCTCTACAGGTGGGGGAAATTGCATTGCATCATCTCCAATGAAAAAGAAATGAAGGCTGTGTCTTGCTGGAAGGCATAGTGAGATGCAATTGCAGCACAAAACTTGCAATCCTAGCCTAAACAGCCCAAATCCTTCTTTGTCCTGGACTGTATTGTTTGGACAGACGGTGAAAATTAGGGGAAGAAGGGATGGAAAATGGGATGGGACAAAGCCCAACAGTTACTTAGCTGGAGGGCTGTATTAAAAGTCAAGCTGCAAGGCAAACGCTGTGCTACCAAATGGATTAACTCTAGCATTCCTCCTTCAAATTTTTGCAGTTGTTCAGGTGGTAATTGTTGGTCCATACCTGGCTATCCTTCTCTTTCTTTTCTTGATACCTCTGGGGATGTACTCTCCTTGCATCAGAGAGGAGGGGACACTTGGACCAAAGCCAGCCCTCATTGGACACCGCGGAGCACCGATGGTAGGTTTGGAGAAGCTATTTTACATCATTTCCTCATCCTGTGTGCTGTTGCCTTCATCATCATCATTTTTTCCCCCCAAGAAATCAATGGAGGGTGGAAAGGGAGACATTTCCGTTTGGAACTGTGTGCCAAATGATCGCTCTGTGGGTTTGCTAACAGGGAACCCTGAGAGACATGGTGGGTTTGGTGGCTAAGGTGGAAGAAAGCAAACGGGAGACTTTAACAAGATAATGGTGGTCCTTTAATACAAAACAGGCGTTACAAGGAGACAGAAAGTATTTACAGAGTCCTCCAGAGTGTGTCTAAAGCCAGTCTGCTCATGGCCCATTTTTTTTCCCCAGCTGGCACCAGAAAACACTGAGATGTCATTTCAGAAGACAATTGAACATGGTGGGGATGGTCTTGAAACAGATGTCACCATTAGGTAAGGGAAAAACATCACACTTCCCAAAGCAGATACTTCTTCTAAGAGTTGCCTTTGGAGCCATGTAATTTTGGGCAATTTGGTTCTGCCAACGGCTGGGACAGGGTCCCTCAGCTGCTGCATGATGCTAAGGGCTGTGGGACATGGCTCTTCTCAATAAGCTCTTATCTAACAGTCATTATTTCTACAGTATATTTTAAATACTTTTGCAACATACAGAGACAAGTTCCTACTGTAGTCTGACTTCCAGGCCTCACTGAAGGTCTTATCAGGCCTAGAAACCACCAGAAAATTGTATTTAGACCTGTGCCATCATTGATATAATTATTAGACCTTTAATTACCTTTGTGTATGGGACTCCTTGCCATGACCTTCTAACCTACTGGGCAGGATGAGCAGTTTCCAGGCACTAAGTAACTAAAATACTAATACTTAGGTGTTCTATTAATAAAGACCTTTCTATAAAAGAGAATTTTGCCTTTCTATCCATTTAAACTTCAGTCCTCTGAAACCTGTAGAAGCACTTTGGTGTCAGCAAAAAGAGCCTTTGGCCACAAGTTACTACCCATTTTCTTTTAGGGGCTGGCAGGCATAAATGCCACCATCTCCACTTTGCCCCTGAGAAAAATGAGTCACAGTGAGGTACAGCTTCACCAAGGTCACCCAGAAATATTTAAGCTTGAAACAGTTTGGTATCTTGAGTGTCAGCCTTCTTTCCTACCCTACCCTCTGCTCTAAGGGAGGCTGTACTGCTGCATTCATGGTGGCCCACACGTTGTTCTCACCTGGTTTGACTCTGCTTGTGCCATGAATGATCTCCACTCCAGGTGACCTGAATTCTTGCTCTCCAACAGCTACGACGGAGTTCCTTTCCTCATGCATGACAGCAGCCTGAGGAGGACAACCAACATCAGGGAGGTCTATCCCAACGACACTGCTCAAAATGCAGCCTTGTTCTCCTGGGATACCCTGAAGGAGTTGAATGCTGGAGCATGGTTCCTTAAGGCAAGCACCATAAATGACTGTGATGTTGTAGAAGAGACACTGGCTGGCTACAGCTTATTAGTATGAAAGTTAGGAGAGAAACTTTTGGTTGAGCCCACACTTAGTTGGTAGAAGTCATTCAGTTGGGGGTCTCCTTGCTTTGTCCTTTTGGCCTTTAGGCCTAGGAGACCTATTTTGTTTGGCTGGTGGGTGTTCTTGTAGCTCCTTATCATGGCAGCAGCAGAACAGATGGTCTGGAGAAAGAAGAAAACAGGTACTTGTGCAAGGTGCTGTGTGTAATACGGTTTACGTGATGGGACAGAGAAGAACAGCAGAGCTAGCTACACAATTTATGTCCCAGAAGCAGTGTCATCTGGGTTAATTATCCATGTTTCTCAGGTAGAAGAGCTAAGCAGAATAGAATATCCTCACCTACTGAGGGTTGATGCCAAACTTTTTCGCTTACAGAGGTATGAAATGTTTGCATGCAGCTTGCTCCTAGATATGACTGGCTGACTGATTTCCTTTTTACATCTGTTTGTTTCTAGGACAAACCCTTTTCATGCATGGGCTCACTGTCAAGGGCAGATCAAAACCAGGCAATGAATCAGTCAATTTACAAGCTAAGTAATTTCTTGCGCCTCGCAGACAGTCAGAATAAACTTGTTATATTTGATCTCTACCGCCCTCCAGAGAAACATCCTTACAGGTACTCGTGGATCAACAGAACCCTGGAAGTCATCCTCAATGAGTCCGGGATTAGACCCAATCTGGTAGGCTGGCCCAGTTGAAGACCTATTGATGGACAATATTGTCAAACTCAATCTGGCCTACACTGAAATGTCCAGTGAAGATATCCGGTAGGTTGCAGTTTCAGCCCGAAGTGCTGTTGTCTAGAGGATATTTGCTTCATGTGTGTGGCAATGCCTCCCTCCGGTGACCAGCTCTAGGATCTACAGCATTTTTGGCAAGAGCTCTTTTAGGTTGTGGCCAACCCTGTTACATTTTGGAGTTGAAGGACTTTATTTCATTCCTACTGTATACCCCGTGTAGGGCCAAGAGGTAGCATACGTAGCAAGGAGGGTAGCACCCCTCCTTGTCCAAGTCCATATCTACTTCACTGGGATCTAAGGATTTTCTGACTAGAAGGATGCAGGTGTCTCCAGGTTTCTACACATGCCATCCTCAGTATTGCTAATAATGAACCATAGAGAATGAACAAACAACTATTTAACCTCCTATGGCCTCCACAAACATCGGTGTGAGTGCATAATGCTGTGGTGAGAGAACACAACACTCTTGTAGATGGTATTTTGGAGACTTCATTATTGTCTCTGTTGCTACCAGTACTCTGTTGCTTGGGACACACTAACAGTGTAATCTCTCCAATGGAAAGCTCCACATTTATTGAAGGATTCTCCAAAATGGTTGTCTTACATAAACAGATATTTTTAAAAACACATATGAAATGTCTTACCTATCCAGCTCTCCTTTTGTAAACAGGATTTTTTGTTCTTTCCCATGCTCAAAAGCATTGAAAAATAATTAAAAACAAGTATAAGAAAACGTTTAGCCCTTTGGATAATAATAATGTCCATGTTTTCTTAATGATAATTTTCCCAACATTTAAAATGCTAGGTAGATCCATCTGGGTAAATCTGGGTAAATCCTGGGCAGACTATAGATAAATTTACAAATACTCATACTGATGATACATTCCCTTAGAGTTATACAGAGAAATGGTATCACTTCATATTAAATTTCAGTAACTTATAAGGACATCACAGATGGCCAGCTGTTGCTGCAAACATAAGAAATGTGAATAATGACCTTGAAGATTATTTTAAACACACTATTGGGAGATGACAAATGCATTTTTAGGTGGAATACTGAATATGAGCTGGCAGCCCCCAGCTGGATTGTCCCCCTGGGCCCCGCTCTCGGGAGGCCCCCCCTGCAGCGCTGCGTTCAGCTCTGGGCCCAGCACAAGGACACGGAGCTGCTGGAGCGGGCCCGGAGGAGGCCGCGAGGATGCTCAGGGGCTGGAGCAGCTCTGCTGTGGGGCCAGGCTGAGAGAGCTGGGGGTGGTGGGCCTGGGGAAGAGAAGGCCCCGGGGAGAGCTGCCAGCGGCCTGCCAGGGCCTGCAGGGGGGGCAGGGAAGCTGGGGAGGGACTCTTTGTCAGGGCTGGGGGGACAGGACGAGGGGCACCGGCTGGAGCCTGGCAGGGGGGAGGCTTCGGGGAGGCGTTGGGAAGAAATTCTTCCCTCTGAGGGCGCTGAGGCCCTGGCCCAGGCTGCCCAGAGGAGCTGGGGGTGCCCCAGCCCTGGCGGTGCCCAAGGCCGGTTGGAAGGGGCTCTGGACAACCTGACCTAGCAGGAGGTGTCCCTGCCCATGTAGGGGTTGGAATTAGATATTATCAACCGATTATTGGCTGGTTGGGCTTCCTTTCTGTTCCTGACCTACGTCCTATAACAAGTTAGGACAGAATTGCCATACAGAATTGCCAGCTCTCCTTGATTCAGCCCAAAGGAAGTACTAACCTCCTTGCTTTCCTTAATGAAGGCAATTGCCTCTTGGTCTTTTAAAGGAAATACGCTGAGGCAAACATCACCACCAACCTCTATGTGATCAACGAGCCGTGGCTCTTCTCCCTGGCGTGGTGCTCGGGGGCACACTCTGTGACCACTAATGCTGTCCACACGCTGAAGAATCTCAGCCAGCCCCTCTTCCTCATGGTAAGCAGTGATCCTCCCTTGTTCCCGGGGTACAAAATGGGGGGCAGATATTCATGGCTACCTTTAGAGACCATGGGCTGATTTGTGCATGAATAAAGTCCCTCTGCATGCAGACGGACTTAACATGAACCTGGTTTACCTCATTCCTCTGAGCCATACCAGGTATCATCACCCTCATTTCCTGGTTCTTTTTGGTCCATGGAGAAGAACCCTGGTTGGCTGGACTTGGAGACTCAGGCCTGACATGAGGGAAAATAAGTCATACTGAAACTTGTCTAGGGTTAAAGGAAGGGGCCTTTGAGGGTACATGTGGATATCGCATGAGGATTTCAATCTCTAAGCTTCTAAAGAACCTTATTGCTGTCAAAAGTTCCTAAATCCCAGGAACGCCTACATTCCTTCTCAACTTGGTCTGTTGTCACAAGCCCAAAGGGAAAAAAAAAAAAAAAAAAACCTGCTGTGAGGAACTTTTCACATTGCTTGTCTGCCCTCTACTGTGCCTTTGACAACCTATAGGGCTACGGAGCACCTGGGTCACTGGTCTCACCAGAGTCCCTGCATTCAGGTTACCACTCTGAATGACTGGTTTCACACTCTTGAAGTAGATTTTACAGTGCTTCCATCTCCCACCCAGAAAACCGCATCATTTCAGTCCATTCTGAGGGCGGGAGTGGTCTGATGTGAGGACAAATCTTCAGATGCTCTTGGACTTGAAGCAGGAGCCAACCCAGCCCCTCTCTGGTTTTCACTTAAGTACAGTTTTTCCAGGGGCAGCCAAATGCCATCTGTTGATATTAATGTCATAGGGAAGCAAAGGAAACTACAGGGCCTGCCTGTCCAAACAAGTCCCTGTTGTATTTACTGTGATGTGGTCCAGTCTCCTTGGCCACCCAGCGGACTTGTCCTTATTGAGACTGATGATTTTGCACCAACACCCACTGGCAGGTGACCTCTTTAAAATGCCACCAAATACCTTAAACACCGTAAGGATATTACTTCACATGCACACCAGGGAGCTGAATTGCTAGGATCAAGAAGCAAGGAGGAGCTAGAGCAGCTTTCTTGCGTATTTCGGGGTCCTTGGTGTTGGACACGTCCTCTGTTGTTCCCTTCCAGACGCCGCAGCAGTACAACATCATGTGGATCCTGACGGACCTGGCCTCTGTGCTCCTCATCTCACTCATCTTCGCTCTGCACTGGTAACTACTGAGCTGCTAGTGGCCGTGCTAGCCTCATCTGTTGTCCCCCTTGGAGGAACGAAGGGATGCTTTCAGTGACCTGAAGGGTTAAAACTGCTCTAGAGGACATCTTCCTCTTGAAGAATTAGAAAAAAAAAAAAAAAAAAAAAAAGGCCTTAAAGTCTCCAAAAACCTCTGCACTGCTCCTGCTTGCTATATATTTCCCTTTCCTTTTGGTAACTCAGACATCACCTACCCAAAGGATTCAGTGCAGACTTGGTGTGTTTAGAGTAGCAGCAGAATCCAGTTATCAAAGCTGGAAAACGAACTGATTTTTCTATTTTTTACTATTTAGATTATTTGGACATTGGATGTAACTTAGGAGGAGAGCTCTCATTGTTAATATTTGTGCACCTCATGTCTCTGTCTGCATATATCAGAGTCACTGAGGAATCCATCCTCCCAGACGAACTATCTGAAATATGAAATATACCCAGAAATACCTGAGTGTCACAGACACTATTTTCTTTCTTTCTGTGCTGTCCAAGACATTATCTATGTTTAATAACGGAGAAACTGGGGTCAGGCTGCTGGATGCTCAGCTCTGCCGTGGTTGGATCAGAAGCCAGGCTGTGCTCCTACAGCAGGAGGTGCTGGGCTCAGCTCTTCACCTGCCTGTGGGTGGGTGGAGGGACCAGACCAGCCAGCTCGGGGCTGTTTTCTGCAGGGGTGCTGGGAGCACAGCTCTGCTGCGGGTCACAGCAGGGGGAAAGATCAGGAAGATCCTGGGTGAGCAGCCTGGCTTGCTTATAAGCATGGCGTGGTTATGTGGAGTGCTTTGGTGTGGAAAAGGAGAGACAGCTATACTTTTGCTTTGGAAGGCTGGAGAGGGATTAGTCAAAAAGGCGCCTTCAAAATGCTGTTTTACACGTGAAACGTGGACACTTAGACATCACAGCTGTGCATCAGGATCCCTTCTCACTAAAAACTTGAGCAAACCCTCAGGTACCAGGCCAGGTCCTGCCCTGACAAAGTAGAAAAAGGGTGATCGGGGCTCCAGGGAGCTGCGGGGGGAACCACAGCAAGCAGTGGCCTGATCCAAGCACTTTGCCCCTGGCAGGTGGCGAGAGCGGAGTTTCTCCTGCTGTGCCCACGATGGTGGCTCGATGCTGGAGAGCGGCACCTACAACAAGTTCAGGACAGGTGAGCGGGGTGAGGGGGGGCAGGAGATGGATCCTGCTCGGGGTCACCTCTGTCACGCCCATGTCGTGGTGAAGGATGGATGGGTTATCTCAGCATGGGTGCAGTGCTGTGGTTCCTCCCCAGTGATGAACATCACTTTTCATCAAAGCCATGAGCAACCTTGAGCTCTGCTTCAAGCAGAGGTTGGACCAGAGAGCTCCAGAGGTCCCCTCTGACCTGCTTTACTCTGGGATGCTGTGAAAAAAGAACAGAAGGGCACTGAGCACTCTCAGATCTCCACGGCAAGGTGGGGTCTGTTGGGGATACCCCCATGCGCCAGATTTCTGGACTAAAGGAGCAGACAAAATGACCCAACCTGGGCTGCAGGATTTTTTTTGGCCAAGCTGTTTGCTTGTGACTGCTGGCAAAATAGCTGGAGGTGTGTCAATAGCTCACTGCTTGTCTTCTGTTGCAGAGCTCAGCAACATGCCTGCTGTCGTGGCCTGACGCGGGCAAGGAGGAGGTGCAGACCTGCCATCTCGCGGAGGATCGGAGAGCAAAGCCTGCCCTGCTGCCCCTTGCTGAGGTGCAAACAGCAGCCTGCCTGGCGAGGGGCAGCCATTTGCCACCACGACCCCGATGGAGATGAGCACTGACCTTGTTCTCCTGTTGCTTTCCTCTCAGTCCCATGCCTGGCAGGGATCCCTGGGGTGTAAAGGAGCACAGATGGGGCTGCGTCCATGACGAAGCTGTGCACCACGGTGAAAGGATTAAACCTCCCTGGCAGGATTCGTGTAGGAACCACCATTTCCCTCTGAGACCACTGTACCTCATCCTGTAAGCCCTCCTGCAGTGTGTAAGCCCTCTGTTTGTGCAGCTTTGTTTTTATCTTCGCTGCAAACACCCGAGCACCCTCTGGTCCTCCTTGCCCTTGGTTGTCCACATCTCTCCAGTCTCCTGTCCACACACTCCCTTCCTCCTCTCAGGTCTGCTCCAGCCCCAGGAGCTCCCCAGCCCCACCACGACGGTCAAGTGCTGCTGGATGGTTCACCAGGGTCTGTGCCTCTCCATAACACAGGCAGGGACAGCTTAGGTTTTCCTTTCCCCTCCTCTAGTCCTGCCGTAAACCCCAATGGGACAGACTTCACCCTGGCTGTGGGTGAGGGAGTATTTTCCACAGATGCTAAAGGATTTCTTGGTGCCTTGGCCATGTGACTACCGGGACAGTAACCAGGAGCACAACACTTCTTCATCGAGCTGGGTGTGAACTGGTTCCACGAGGTGTCCTGTTTGCTTTTCCCTTGGGAAGGTCTTTGTTACCTGCTCTGCATCCTGGGATTTATTCCGATTTTCATTTCTCCCGGTGGCTGCTGGCACATACAGGGAAGGAATTCCATGCCTTGTTCTGCAAGGGAGATGTGAACATCTCCAGGTTTAAGCCATACATTTCTACTTGAACAGATAATAAAAACTTTTTTTTTTTTTCTTTTGTAAATTTTAGGTGATGTTTTAAATACAGTTTGGCTCTCCAATCCTGTTTTGTTCTTATTCTAGGGGATTGGGAAAGGGGAAGAACGTGGCATTCAGATCATCATCATTCAGAGGTGTGTTTTTGCTGATTAAACATATCATCACAAATAAAAGGTGAAAGGGAAGTACAGGGTTTCAAAGTTAACTGTGCTGAAAAGCACTCAAATTTTCTAAGCTTGCAATTTTGAGGTATTTTGGAGGCTAGATGTGCGAAAAAGCAGTAGCTTCCCTTGGAAAAGGGCAAAAGGATTGGTGTAGAGCAGCTCCAGATCTATGAAGCGTGCAGAAAGGATCCTAATGATGGTGTTAGCTCCCTACCCCCCTTCTTAATTTTCTTAATTTTTGTGTCCACTGACGGTTCGCTCCCCCTTGCCGGATATTCTCACCAGGAGCCCCGTTCCACCAGAAGTCCTCTCCCTGCTGAGGACCTGGGGGCCCTGATCCCACCCGTGGAGCCACCACCACGACCGCACAGTGCAGGACAGCCTCCCGCAAGCCACTTTATGCCTTTTAATGAGAATATTTCACTTGGACATACGTTTTTTTTCGTGTTACATTGCTCGGTGTGAATACAAAGAGGCCAGCAGATGCTAATACATATGACACACAGGCACACGCACACAAGAGTCCCAGCACCCCCTAAATGGTGGGGTGCACGGGAGGCCAACAGAGCTGTGAACGAAGGGACGAGGGTGGCGGTGGGGGAAAGCTGGCCCAGACCAGCACTGGAGAACATTGCTAGGCTGCATCGTCTACTGAGCGTGTTGTGGGCGGCAGGGGTGGCTGGAGGCTCGTCGTGGTGGTAAGGGGGATCTCCTAGCAGCCCTGGCTGGCTGGTGGACGTCTCCAAGCAGCATTTTGTTTGCTTTGGTGGAGAGACCGAGGTCCAAAGCCACTGCTGTATCCCCGTCAGATGCCGTGCTCCTGGTGGCCTGGCAGGTAGTGCTCCTGGTGCCACAGCGCTGGGAGACTGAGCCCAGTAAGCCCAGCAAGGGTTACTTGAGCTTAACTGGTTAGTGACACCAACATCAGCTCTCAGCAGACACTTCTCACCCCTCCTGATGCCACCTGCCCAGGAACGTGCTCCTCTGAAGCCTGGATTTTGGAAAGGCACCCCATGCTCCTTCCCCTACCTCCCCCCAGACGCGACATGCCTTTAGCCTCCTCTCTGCCGGCAGGTCCCAGCTCTGGTCCAAAGGAGCTGCTCCACACTGCGTGGTGCTGGGTGGACAATGGGACAACCAGCCAGCAGATCGGCAGGGCCAACCAAAGATGGAGAAAAACCCACTGAAATCATGGGCCTGTGCTCTCTGAGAGTGCTTCAGGCTCCAACCGGGACTGGCAGAGAGCCCTTTTATACAGCAACACACACAAAAGCACAACAAAATCATTAAGTTTTTTCCAGCTGTGATGGCCAAGTCCGTGTTTAGATCAGAGCCCTTTCTGCACATGGGCTTGGCCACAATCTTCCAAGAGCAGGAACTTCGAAATCCCTACGTCCACGTTGAAGCTTGCAGTAAAGATCCTCCCAGGGTTAATTTGTCTGGACACAAGGGGGGCAAAAGGAGATGACATCTTCTGAGCTTCACTTCCAGCTGAGCCCTTAGGTTGGGGAAGATGTGCCCCAGTCACTGGCTGTCACGGTGCCAGGGGGATCCTAGGGCGAGGAATTGTCCTGCAGGTCGCCCTCAGCCCTGAGTCATCGTCCAGATACCAGCGCAAATTGCGGGATATTTTTTTTTCTTTTTAATATTTTAAAAAATAAATAGAAGAAGAAACAGAACTTTAAAATTTGTTCTTTAAATATTTCCAGCATTGCACAGACAGCACTTCAGTACTCTAGCCTGTTCGATCAGTGGTTTGTTTGTTCTGATTCCTGGTTAAAATGTGCTCCTCCCAGCCTGCTTTTTCTTCCTGTCCTTAAGAACACGGTGTATTCTTCTGTGATGTCAAAAAACAAGCCCCGCAGTGTTCATCAGACACCTTTCCAGCATGGACTGGGGCTCTGCTACTCCTCTTCAAACCTGAAATGCCCATAAGCTCACCAAAAGCCGTTAGCATCTCGATAGCTCTCTCTTTACTTAAAATAAAAACACAAACCAAACCAAGCCACACGCACACGCACACACACACAAATCCTCTTCCCAGAGCCTTTTTGATGGCAGCTGTTGGGTTCAGGCAAACGTCCTGCCGGAGTTTCTTTGCTCAGTCACTGCCTGAGAGCGGTGGTGTCCCCTGGAAATCTTTGAGGTTTAAGGTGGAGTCGGGGTGCAGGGTGGGGAAGGAGGACGGGGGGTCAGAGATAGTCATCCTCGCTCGAAGGGGAGGTGGGATTGGAGCCTTCGAGGTCAGAGTCCAGCGAACTCCCTGACGGCGTTCGGCTCATCTTCCACATCTGGGAGGCAAAGGTTCTCCCCCAGCTGCATGGGTACCCCACAGCCCTCAGCTGGCGAATTAGCCCCATGGCCACCTGCCAGTGGCTTCTTGCAGTTCACTTGCTACCCTTTGCACTCCTCTGTTTGCTCATGGCTGTTAGCATCTGGCTGATGTACGAGGTCAAAAGATCATCCATCTTGTAGCCCTGGTGAGGAGAGAGAAGATGTTACCTGCCTTTATAGCACAGCTTGGTCTCTGGCTCATGCCTCTTGAACACACTTGCTACAAGTCGTTAACTTATATATATGTTTCCAGGTATATTTTTCCCTTCTTTTTTTTTTTTCTTTTTCCTTCTTCCTTTTTCCACAGTTCTCCTTGAGTGATATGGCCCTGACACAAGGATCAAACACAATTTACAGTGCAAGTCTCTCCCAGGAGGCTGCTGAGGCTAAGGATGTGTGGAGCTTTGGAAGGGGAGTGGATTTTTCAAATGGCCAAAAATAATGTGAACGCCCCAAATTAATAACAGGACAGGACTTTTTATCCTACATGCTTTGAGTTTAAGATAGACTAAGCAGAAGTGTTTTGTTTTCTTTTTTTTTTTCCTTGTGGCTGTTAGTAGGTACAAGCTGGGCAAAGGATCTTGGTAAAAGGACACCCCCTGAGCCCACATCTGCTTTGATACGTTTTTCACTCCAGTGACATGGAGCAGTGTCCCATGTTCCTGGGTCGGCAATGCCCCAAGAACCTCAGGCTTGCCTGTAACTTGGAAGATGGACCTAATGAGAGCCCCAGTTGCTTGGGCAGAGCCATGGTGTGAGTGCTGCTTGTTTGCTTACTACAGGCTTGTCCAGTGCTACTGCCCTGGGGGCAGTGGCAGGGAAGTCTTGGATGAACTCTGTGCTGCCATAAAGCTCTCCATGGATGCATAGGAGGTGAGGCCTTACACACTTAACATATCCCCATACTTAATATCTAAATCATCCCTAGGAAAAGCTGTTCTGGAGATAGCAACCAGACAGTGCTGAAATCAAGGGGAAAAAATATAAAAATAAAAAAAGAAAAACACACATTGATGGGTCTTCTATGAGACCACTTTCAGTCCAGAGAATCCCTGAGACATGGCTTATGGGAAGCAGTTTATTTTAGCCTGCCAAAGTCAGGATTTTTTCTAACTGTGCCCATCAATCTTTAACACTCCTTACCAGGGATGTCTCGCAGAGCAGCTTGCTTCCCCTCACCAGGTTGCCGATAGTTATATGGAAGTAGGTGTTGCCACTGCTCCAGTTGGAGATCTTGGTGAAGGGGTGAGTGATGAGAATATCCTGGTGGGAACACAAGACTCACACTCAACACGAGAGCCTCAACCTTTAACTTTCCTTCAAGCAGACCAAGGATGTCTGCTGAAATGAGAATATACCATGGCCTCACAGGAACAGCAGTGAAGTGCAAGACTGCGGATCCTCCATTCTCGTGGAGGACTGCTCTACTGGAAGGTCCATGTGGCTGGTGGAATAGCACAGCCTTTGGGATTAACCCTGTAAGGGGTTGGGGAGTTGGCTCAGGAGCACCTGGTGAAGACCTCAGTCTTGCTTACCTTGGTTTTGGGATCAATGAGGCTCACTCCATGCTTATTGATGGCAATTAGAAGGATTTCTGGATAATTTGGCTCTGTAGTTTGCTGTTGGAAATGAGATGAACTGGTTAGGGGAAGCGTCGTGCTAAATCAGGTGCTTTCCTATTTCCTCACCCAGTATCTTCTGCCAGCATTTGCATTTACATTTGGCAGCTAAATCACTCTGGGTGGAAAAATCACAGGATATTATTCAGATCCACTATGCCATCTAATGAACATGACAGAAATTAAGGTGCCTAAGTTCAAAGATATCATGAACGGTTTCAGCGTCATGTTTCCACACCATGCTTAATGTATGGTCCCTGAGTATGGGGGGTTGCAATAAGGTGCCCAGAGTTCTTGGACTTCATCACTACTGGCCTCCCCTGCCTGTGATGGGAACCTGGTGCCATGATGGGTGATCTGGATTGGGTTCACAGTGTGTGCAGGTGTGTGAAAATTACACGTTCCCCTTTCCCTTCACAAAACAGAGAATGGCTCTTGCCTCCTCAGCAGTACAGCTGCGAGGATAGACCTGAAGAGGACTGAGATACGTTGATGCTCTACAATGCCCCAGTATTGTAAAGAGACAGGGCAGCCATAAATGAGTATCTCAGCCCTTTACTGATGGAGAGACTTACATCCTTTCCCTGTCTTATCAGGGTTGTTCCACTCCAGGCACTGGGACAACCCTGCATACCTGGAACCCCTCCATGATACGGGACTTCTGATACTGTCTCAAAGCTGCCAGGGAACCCCCAGGCAGAGCAGGTACCTTCACTTCAAAGAATGCTGATCCAAATGTAGGCCACTTGAAGATAATCTTTAGGAAGGCAAGCTTGGCTTCTTCTCTCGTTTTGCCTGCGTGCTTATTGTAGTATGCCACGATGGACTGCAACAGAGAGGACAGCAGAGCTGGAGGGTTTGCATTACCTTGGACCAAAGATTTTTGCAGGTAAAGAAGCATCATGCTACAAAGACGGACTATCCTACCAGAAACCATAATTGCTTCACGGTAACTGGGCTTTCGCTGAGATTCATTAACAAACCACAGCATATGGTGAACCTGTGATCAGTTCTTCCTGCCTATTAGCTGTTCTCAGATGGCAAGTTTCTTGGGATGAGTAAATATTAATTGGGCCAAGAAAGTAGCTGGAGAAGTTTTCCAGGTGGAGACATCTATTCTAGTCTCTGCTCCGATGAACACTTCACAGAAGTGTTGGTGGGTCACTGGAGCAGAGCCTGGAACTAAAGTAGGTCCTTTCTTAGAAGCTGTACTGATGACTCCATTATAGGGATTATAAATTTTGATCTTTCAATTTTGGGAGCAGAAGGGACTGAGGGGACTTCGACACAGAGAAGCCAATAATTTGCTTGTTAGACACATGGCCAAGTTCAAGTCCCAGCAAACAGAAAGGACTTACAAGATTGTTTCTTGGCAGTGAGACATCTACATTACTTTATGGCCTAGACTTGTCCGTACCTGTGCCACAGCTCTCCTTGTGTAAAGCGGGGAGAATTGCCTTTCTGCTCAGCAGTCTGCCTTCAACAACAAAGCTTTACATGAGACCATCCCCTAGATGTGTCCATACAGCACTGCATCCACCACTACAGTCACAGCAACGTGCAGCACAAAGCCCACAACGTGTGTGTGTGTCTGAACACATGTACAATTCCTTCTCTTGGTGCTGTTGGAGAGATTGTGGCCCTTTTAAGGCTCAAGAGGGACCATGGGTCACTCCTTCTGGCAACCTGACTTCAGTGTTGAACATCAGACAAGTCACACGAGATGCTGGGTTTCCCCCCACCAAGCCTGACCTATGACTAAAGCTGCTGTTTTACCCGCTTCCAGTCATCTGGAGAGAGCTGCCGGACGAGGTCCTGAGGCACCAGCTCCTTCAGAAGCTTGGGGATGCTGGGGAAATAGGATTTGTCATCCTCAAACTTCACCCGGTAGATGAGAGCTGCCAACTGCAGGACCTCTTCCCGTGTACACTTGTGGTAGCCGCGCAGGTACTTTGGTAACTCCTGTATGTGGAAGAAAGCCATTCAGAAATAGAGGGGGTGACCTCAGACCTTCACCCTCTGGTGCTAAATCACATTTTTGGAGGTCTCCAGCTCCTGGATATGAGGCTCTGCCTTAGGAACACTCATAGTTGTTGTACCAAGTGTGGTGGACAGGCAGCTGCTCAGCTGAGACCACACTTGATGTCTAAAGATCCTCTCTGGCCTGAAACGTTCTCGTGTTACAGGGTGGTCCCTGTGGTAGGTATCAGATGTGTGAACCTACAGTCTTGTTCTCCCTCCCTCATTGCTGAAAATCCAACCCTTGTAATGGACAATTGGAATTGAATGGGTTTTTTTTCCTCCCTTTATTTTTCCTTTTCATTTTTTTTTCAATCTATTCCCCCATTACGAAAAGATGCTTGAAAATGTGTCAGGTAACTATCAAAGCATCAGAGGCTATGATAATATTAGGATAATTGCTTTATCCAGGCAAGAACACAGGGAACATCTGTGTATTTGCATACTTGTATGAAAAAGCTTTGGGACATGCACATGTCTCTTTCTTCCCAGATGAAACAAGTGCAGAAGAGCTGCAGCTTCTTGACTGGCTGCTGGGACCATCACAGCTCACGCCCAAGAATGAAGGAGCTGAAAACCTTCAGAATGCTTGTGAATTTGTACTCCCTGCTAAGGCTGAGTGCTACTGTGTCCCACTTCTTGCTACTTTCCCAAGAACATCTGGCCCAAATCTCAGCTGAGTTGGTTGCCTTACAGTGCATGAAGCCTGGTCCTTGCCATACAACCCAACTGTTCTTCATAGCTCTCTGTTGAAGGCAGGACTTTGTTCTGTTAAAAGTAAAACTTCATGCATCTGCACATACACAGTCTTTCCACCCTAATTCCTCCCAAAGTCTCTGCTGCTATCTCAGGTTCCCAGAGCACCTGGTAATAGTGGAAGATCGAATCTGCCATCGAATCCTTTCCAGGCGTTGTGTTGGTCCAGAGCTTTTTCATGAAGAACACTTGGTAGGTGAGGGAAGGCACTATACCTGTGCGAAGGAAGCAGGGAGCAGATCTGAGAGCAATGCTGAGAGCACCAGCCAGGTCATCTGTCAGGTTTTGCCCCCAGGGCTGGCACGGGCAGCACAACCACAGCAGCGTGGCCCATCTTTAAAAGGGCTGGAGGGCTCAAGGAGGGCTGTGCGTGACCCCAAAGGGAGAAAAGTCACTGTTACCATCTTTCGCTGGTCTTGCTTTCTTTATCCAGTCCGTCAGGTGTCTCACAAAGTCAAAGAAGAAATCGCCCTCGGGCACACTGATGACCTGGGGGCACAGCACATGGTTACAAAGGCTGAGGAAGCAGCGAGAGGCCACAGGCAGGGCTGGCTGTTGCCCCATCTCCTGCAGTTTTTGCTCACTGCTTTGTCTCAATTAGACTTCTCTGCTACAAACTGCTGATGCCAGAAAGCCATTGCCAACAACTCGCTCTAATTCCACCCATTAATTCTTATTGCACCTTCCTGTTTCCCTGGAGCAATTAATTTCCCTTCCTGATGACTATCTCTGTAGATTTCTTCCAGTTGCCCAAGGCAGCTCTAAGCTTGCACATTTTTCTTAATCCTTATAAACCAGCCAAAACCAGGACACCGTCTCAGCAACATGGGTCTTCTACCTCTTTCTCCTGATGGACCCTATCTCCTTTGCCCCAGATCAATGCAGCATCACAGGAACAGCTACCCAGAGGGGACCAGGCTGGCTCCATCTGGCAGTCCCCATGTGCTCTTTAACATTCAATTAATTCGCAATGCAGTGACCTTTTTGGGCAAAAAATGACAAAAATGACAACAAAGGCAAAAAAAGAGTGACTCTTGCCTCACTCTGGATCACACAGGGATTCGGTGGGCCACAATTAGTGTGAGATCCTGCACATAGGGTGGCACTGGCTGCATCACTCAGTCAGCAGGACACAGCAGGCTGCCACAGTGCTATCATCGGGCGTTAAAGCCACCTGCTCTCAACACAGGAGACCTTTGCCTGTTTGTGTTTTAAGCCCTTTGGGATGATTGCTGTGAAGCACCGAGTGTTTTGGCATTACCCCAGCCTCTGTGTGGGTCACTCACCTTGTCAGAGATTTTGACGAAGAGGCTGAAGCCTTCAGAAGATTTTAGGAGCAGCCTGTTGGAGATGTTCTGGCAGAAATCCTTGGCTTTTGTGCTGGACTCCACCTCAAATGCCTACAAAGAAAGGAAGATCATCACCACTGCTACCTCAAGATTAATTTCTGCTTCATGCTCTCTTCGAGGAGCTCTAGGCTCAGATATGTGAAAAGATGTAAGTGCCCACCACCAACGAAAGAAGTGATTTTATGGATTGTGGCTCTGGACATGTGAAAAGGAAATTTGCAGAAGTTCAGCCATGAACTTCTTATTGGGAACTTATTGGGAACTTAAACTTCTGCCAGTCCCATGCATGGCCACGTTTGCCTGAACCACCAGAACCCATGTTCCACCTACCATGAGAGAATGGCCTGGAGCTCAGTGCCACTGCCCCTCAGTGCAAATGCGTGTTGTACCACAGGGACACTACTTGGCCAGCCCACCTGGGTGACTGCCATGGTCAAAGGGACCACAGACACGTGCCGAAGTCCCCTCTGCCTCCTTCTACTGGCTCTCACACAGATGCGTGTGTATAAAGCAGCTTATTACTAGTCACATAGAAAAAATACTCAGAGTGATAAGAAGTCCCAGGAGATCTGTAAAACCCCGTTACAGAAAAACATGGGCACACACACAGCTACTGGAGAAGAATACCCTTTTCCCTTCATGGGTGTGCACTGCTTTTCACATAAACTCCCTTGGAAATACAAGAATTTAGTTGTGCCCAAGGGCATGATGAAAGAGAGGAGCAGGCAAACCTCACTGGGAGACTAATCAGTAGCATGAGAGAGCAGTACCTGCAAGGACATGCCTATCTGCTCCAGCCTCAATTTATCTACATGCCTTATTAATGTCTAAGGTGATTAATGAAAGGTTCCTGAGTGCAGATGTTATGATTTCTGCATCATCTCAGGTCAGAATGGGGAATAATTTTAGTTTCCTTCTTGCCAGCTCCCAGCCCAGTCCCTGGGACTGGTACCCAGCTGGGTATGGTTTGGTGGACTGAATCTGTCAGTTGAGGCTGCAAATAACTGATGGCCAAGGCCTGTGAACCACTGAGGGCGTGGATGGAGATGAACACATCCTGTTTCTCTCTTCCTGGAGTCAAAATTTGCAGTGAAGACTGACTCAGCACCCATGTCTGGAGAAGGTGAATTGCAGGAAATCAGACCCCTGAGCTCCAGTCTTCTATCCTGCCTCACCAAGGTAGATAAGGATGGATCTTTCTGATGCTGCTGTTTCAGACTCTTCTGGGAAGGCTGAATTTTTTCTGAATCAGAAACAACAGTAGCCTTTTCTGGGATTTTAATAAGAAAATTGACATCCATCCTGACAAAAATGAAGTTTCCTTCTATCCCATTTACCTCATCGGTGTCATCAGGAAAGTAAACCTTGTGGAAAATCTGGGTGGTTTTGTGTTGAATGGCTTCCACTTCTACGAGATGGGGAGGGTACTTTCTGGATCCATTCCTGCAAAACAGGGAGAGGCAAGTGCCATAGCATCAGCAACATCCTCCACCCAAAGTCCTTTTAGTTCAGTTTGGCTGAATGCAGAGAAAGGCTGTGAGCTTCCAGTGTCCCTCCAACTACTACCAAAACATCTCCTACTTGTAATTTCTAATGCATATTTGGATGCTGTGGCATGGTCAGGACTAGGAGGTCTTTTGGTGCTGTACCTTAGGGCTTTCTGGAGTCTTTGGATGCAGTCTGCTGCCAACGGGTGATGTTTTCGGGACTGCAGAAACCTCTGGACATGGGGCAGGAGGATGTTACTTGGAGGGAAAAGGCCTGTACACAACCACAGCAGCTCCCAGCCTTTCTCTTCACTGTACCTAAACGAGGAGAGATCCAGGAGGAAAAAAGTTATGGCATGGACACTGCTCTGTGCTTTGGCATGGGTGGGTGGTTCTCAGCTAGAGGGGAGGAGACATGCTTAGGCTCCAGATCTCCTTTGCCCAACAGAGGCTAGTGTCTTTGGGCCAAGCAAAACCAACGACTCTTACTTGATGTGGTTGTCCGTAAGCTGCTTCAGGGTCTGGCAGTAGATTTCATCCTTCAGAGGCTCAGCTTTCAAGGCACCTTCAAATATTTGGTCTGTCAGCTCATTGACTGAGCGGGTCCTTTTGGATGGGTAGTCACCCATGTACTTCAGCACTGGTGGGAGGCAGGAGTCAAGGATCAGCTAAGCGGGAGGTCTGGAGAAGCCCTTCTGTTGATGATGTGATAAAAGACATCCCACATTTGACTACAGAAGTGGCTGCAATTTGGTGGAGGGGGCACAGTGGTAAGGCTTTAAATTTCTTTAGGAGATGTCCAGCGAGCTCTCTCTCTTTTTCATGCATCATCTCAGGTCAGAAAGAACCACTTTGTGGTTGGGATGTAGGCCTAGGGAAGTTCTGTGACTACTGTGTTACCTGATCACACATAGTGATACCACTATAAAAGACCAGATTTTCAGCTGGTGTCATGAGGCAGAGCTCTGCAGACAGCACTGGAGCTGTGGTAACATAAACCAAATGATGACCTTCACCACTTCACCATATTGTACCTATTCTGCATGACAACAGGTCACAGTATTCTGAATAAATGTGTTTAACATGGAAAGGAGAATGATAAAATTGCAGATGTTCTCAATTTTTACCAGTCCTTTTAGTTCCTACTACTGCTGTTATTTGCTGCTAGGAGGAAAACTGTAGCAGCAGTAACTGTGCTGTAGCATCAGTACCGGGTTTATACCAACAGAACTGTTCGAACTAAAGTCTGTATCCTAGAGCAAAACCCTACCAAAACACAAAGGCGACTTCCACAGGTTAGATTTATATTTGTACTCAGCTTCTTTCTCCCATGCTGTCTTTATTCTGCCAGGAAAGTGATACTCAGGCATCAAGCCCTGTCCCTGAGGCCATGAGGACTAGTTTGTATCCATAATGATTAGGTCTACTCCCTTCTACAGCAGATGCATCCTGGAGAGTTGAAGCAAGCCAAAACAGAACTGTTGAGTTAACCGCTAAGCGATGTGTACCTGCAAGACTCAGTAACTTACTCCCTGGACCTTGCTTATGGAGAAGACACCCATCAGCTCTCAAGGATGCTCAAATACAGATTTCGGGATCAGATCCATCTCCAAGTCCATGACATGGTCCCAAAGCCCTTAAGAGGGACCAGAAACCTTTCTATGGGCTTTAGTTGGGTCTCTGAAGAAGCTGCTCAGCCCTTTGCCTGTCAGCCCTGTTGCCCAAGGGGTGCCCCAGGAAGTGGAAGGATATCAATGAAGGCCATGCAGGCTTCTTGGGACAGCTCCTCGCTCCCCAGGATCTTCTTCAGCAACGGCTGTTTGATGGGCTCACGGGTGTAACACCACAACTTGTCCTTCCCACGGCTCTTGGTGATCATGACCCTGCTCAGGGTGTGCTTGGGTGGTGGCCTGGTGGCAAAGGAAAAGCAAAAGGAAAGGTGGAGAGGTTACAGGGATAAAATGGACTGTGTGTAACCAGTGCTTCACCTGGAAGGCTGTTCACAACACCAGAATAAAGAACTCTTACACCAAGTGGCTATTCACAGTTTTACAGAGTATCTGTCTCCCGCTGTGTCCAAAGGTAGTCATTTTTCCTTTCCTAGGGCTCAGAAAAGTCCCTTTTGGACCCTACCCAAGCACCTTTTCTACTGAAATAAAAAAAAAAAAAAAAAAAAAAAAGCTTCTAACCACAAGAGAAGGGGTGATGGCAATGGGTGGTGAGGGAGATGGGCAGCAACAATGAAAGAATATTGCCCAGTAGAACAAACCCACCAGGGTGAAGACATCTCACAGGACTTGGTCTGTCTCCATGGGCTGCCAACCCCTCTAAACAGGAGCGGGAGTTTTTTGATCAGTCTGGTAAGCTACATTCAGCAGTGGTGCATGCTTTGGAGCTGAGATGAAAATGTCCCCACGTAATTCACCTGCTGCCTACGTGGTCTCAGGCTGTGTAAGGGATCACTGGGAAGGAATACTAGACCACTAAGCACAGCCTCCCACAGATTCACAGATTCACAGATTTCTCTAGGTTGGAAGAGACCTCAAGATCATCGAGTCCAACCTCCGACCTAACACTAAGTACTCCACTAAACCATATCCCTAAGTTCTACATCTAAACGTCTTTTAAAGACCTCCAGGGATGGTGACTCCACCACCTCCCTGGGCAGCCCGTTCCAATGCTTAATAACCCTTTCGGTAAAGAAGTACTTCCTAACATCCAACCTAAAACTCCCCTGTCGCAACTTTAGCCCATTCCCCCTCGTCCTGTCACTAGGCACGTGGGAGAATAGACCAACCCCCACCTCTCTACAGCCTCCTTTCAGGTAACTGTAGAGAGCGATGAGGTCGCCCCTGAGCCTCCTCTTCTCCAGGCTGAACAAGCCCAGCTCCCTCAGCCGCTCCTCGTAAGACTTGTTCTCCAGACCCCTCACAAGCTTGGTCGCCCTTCTCTGGACTCGCTCGAGCACGTCCATGTCCTTCCTGTAGCGAGGGGCCCAAAACTGAACACAGTACTCGAGGTGCGGCCTCACCAGAGCCGAGTACAGGGGGACAATCACTTCCCTAGACCTGCTGGCCACACTGCTTCTTATACAAGCCAGGATGCTGTTGGCCTTCTTGGCCACCTGAGCACACTGCTGGCTCATATTCAGCCGACTATCCACCAATACTCCCAGGTCCTTCTCGGCCAGGCAGCTTTCCAGCCACTCATCTCCCAGCCTGTAGCGCTGCTTGGGGTTGTTGCGCCCCAGGTGCAGGACCCGGCACTTGGCCTTGTTGAACTTCATGCAGTTGACCTCACCCATCGCTCCAGCCTATCCAGATCCTCCTGCAGAGCCTTCCTGCCCTCGAGCAGATCGACACACGCACTTAGCTTGGTGTCATCTGCAAACTTACTGAGGGTGCACTGGACGCCCTCATCCAGATCATCAATAAAGATATTAAAGAGGACCGGCCCCAGTACCGAGCCCTGGGGGACTCCACTAGTGACCGGCCTCCAACCAGATTTGACTCCATTCACCACAACTCTCTGGGCCCGGCCATCCAGCCAGTTTCTAACCCAGCGAAGCGTACGCCAGTCCAAGCCCCGAGCAGCCAGTTTCTTGAGGAGAATGTTGTGGGGAACGGTGTCAAAAGCCTTACTGAGGTCAAGGTAAACCACATCCACAGCCTTTCCCTCATCCACCAAGCGCGTCACTTGGTCATAGAAGGAGATCAAAGATCTCCTGAAGATGGGTACTTCAGCTGTGACCGCTTTAGCCTTTTGAATGGGTCTGGTTTGGTTTTGTTGATGGAGTTTTCTTTTGTTAACCAGAGATTCTAAGCCTTGGAGATGGGGAGAAAAAATGGGTTGAGGCAGGATTGCATGGGGCAGCCTTTCTCTCTGTCAAGCCAAATGGCCTGGGGGGGAGCCAGCCCCAGAAAAGGGGCCCCTCAGCCCCCCCAGCCCTCCTCCTTGTCCACATGAGGGCATCTTCCAGGCCTCTCCCAACGCAGCCGCCTTTGGCCTCGCACGGGCCACTCCATCACAGAGCCTTGCTGAGGTCACAGTGGCCACCGCTGTCACGCCTTTGCCCCGGGCCCTATAAAAGAGGCCCCCTGCCGCTGGCCCGCCACTTGCTCAGCGACTCGGTCCTCTGAGAGCCAGCGTAAGCGGCAGGAGGAAGGCCAGAGAAAGGAGCAAGGCGAGCGGCAGCCCTCCTCGGTGTGAGGACCGCGAAGCGATCTGAGGAAGCACCGAGAAGATGGCAGCTAATGGGAGAAAGATGTCTCATGGGCAGAGGGACAGCACCTGCGGCACAAAAGACATCAGTGCCTGGGGGAAGCCTGCTGCCCGGCCCAGAGACGATTATTGGAGATATCACTGGCACCGCAGCGATGCGGGGAACAGGCCGGCCCCTCAGACATCCAGCAGCAGGGGGCCTGGGCCTAACCAGAGGTGCAGTGGTGGTGTGGAGCGAAGACGGGAGCGTGATGCGGAGAGCCGTGGGGAGCAGAGGCGTGCCCATCGGCCAGATCGCAGCGAGGGACCCAGCCGTGGCCGTAAAAGAGATGGCGGCGTGAAACCCACGAATGAATATCAAGTGGAGAGTGGCATGGGACCAGGCAATGGAACTGGGCGACCCCCTCGTTCGGCACCCTGGCCGGAGAACACAGCTGATGGGAGGCATCCCGTGTGGGCAGTCCCAGGCAAGGACTGGCTTGTCCTCCTGCCTGACACCGTGGAGCCCATGGAGGTGGATCCACAAGAAGAGGCGGAGGAACCCATGGAAGTGGATCCACCTCGGCCACATCAGACCTGGGACTACCCCGGCAGCTCTCTGCTGCGTGCCATGAGAGAACACCGGTAGCTACGCAGCAGGGCCCGGCGAGCTCCCTACTCCTCGTCGCGCAGGCTCCATCCCAGACATTAGCTTGGAGCCACCAAACACCTGGCAATAAAGAACTCTTGCCGATATTCAGGGGTTGTGTGCGTGTTTCTTTCGCATCCTCCAGCCCTTGTGTGAGAGGTGTCAGCCCTTCTGCACAGAGCCTCGAGGAAGAGCACAAGAGAGGACCCAGCTCCCTTCGGGCTGCTGCGCTGGGCTGACAGGAGGAGTCCCCAGGGGCCACCATGCGCCTTTAACATTTGTGAAAATAAACTGAGGGGTGAAAATAGTAGTGTGTAAGTGATTAGAGGTGGCTAATTTCTTATATTAGGAGTGAGTTTCTATACCTGAGTAATTGGTAACGACAGACACGGAGAAGGCTGAGGTACTCAGCAACTTCTTTGCGTCCGTCTGCACTGGTAGATGGGCTTCCCAAGTCTTTCATTTCCCTGAACCCGTAGGTGAAGGCTGGGGGAGCAAAGTCCCACCCACTGTAAGTGCAGAGCAGGTTCGAGACCACCTGCTGAATGTAAACAGGTCCAGGTCTATGGGACCTGATGACATGAATCCCAGGGTCCTGAGGGAACTGGCTGATGTAGTTGCCAAGCCTCTCTCCATCACAGTTGAAAAGTCCTGGCAGTCGGGCGATGTCACTGGTGAGTGGAAAAATGGAAACGTCATGCGCCTACTCTTCAACAATTAAAACAAAGAATTGAACAAAGAGTGCTACTCTTCACCAATTAAAACAATTAGGAGACATTTCTTCTCAGCAAGAGCGGTCAGGCATTGGGACGCGTTGCCCAGGGAGGTGGTGGAGTCCCTGTCCCTGGGGGTGTTCAAGGCAAGGTTGGACGTGGTGCTTGGGGACGTGGTTTCGTGGGTGACATTGTTCGTAGGGGGATGGTTGGACCAGGTGATCTTGGAGGGCTTTTCCAACCTTAATTTTCCTATGATTCTATTATTCTGTGATCTTTTGGAAAGTCAAATGCAAATAAGACAGGGCCAAGCAATTTCCAAAGGAAGGCTCTTCAGCTTTCTGTCTTCTCAAAGAAAATAATAAGTACCAAATTAGGTCCTTAAATTTATTCTGAACACAGTATTTGCTCTAGAAAGCAAATCGTGTTTGCGAGATGGTACATCTTCTGGGGAAATAATATCTCTGGGACTGAAAATACGACCAGACAATACTGGTGGGTGTGGGTGGAGGGAGGACAGACTGGGCATTGGTTTCTGTTTTCACAGACCCAGGAACAGGCTTGAGAGCATGTGTTACACAGTGTATTACAGCTGCCAAATGCTGCACTGCCACGTTTCACAGCATCCATGTACAGCTCTTTACTGATCACCAGCCTTCACATCGACAAGTGAGCAGCTCTGTGATGTTGATGGCCTCAGCGAGTCAGATTTAGAAGCTTACTCCTGAACACCTTGTTAACCACAAAACCAGGCCTCCTTTGCAGCAGCAATGTAGCAGGCAGTGCAACAGGCTAGCTTGTACCACAGCTGTGGCATCAGTACGTGTTGTTTTTGGAGAAACCTGCTGGTTTCTAACTTTTTCTTCCCTCCTTCTTTGCTTTTCCAGCTGACTTTGGCTTCTGTGCCCAGATCACTCCCGAACAGAGCAAGCGCAGCACCATGGTGGGGACTCCGTACTGGATGGCGCCTGAAGTGGTGACACGAAAAGCCTACGGGCCCAAAATGGACATCTGGTCACTGGGGATAATGGCCATCGAGATGATCGAAGGAGAACCCCCCTACCTCAATGAAAACCCCCTGAGAGTAAGCGAGTGCCTTTTTTTTGCCCTCAGGCCTTCGCTGAGCCTGCTGGTTAACCTAGGCTCTGGAGGAGGCAGGTGAACCTCCGCTGTGGTTTCATCACATGCAGCTACACGTCTCCTTAGATGCTGTAGTGAGAAGATTGTGGTCATTTAAGTTAGAAGCCATGGCTGGTTCTGGGTGGCAGAGGGCACAGGCTGTTCCTGTTGCAGACCTTCAGGTAGGGTCTGAGTTAATGATGTGGTGCATCCATAATTCCCCCCCTTCTGGAGAGGCCGATAGGGGCACCTTCTGGCCCCAGAGTGCCCGGCTTCTTAAATCCTTGTGAGTGGGGAAGAGAGCTGTCCTTGAATTCAAAGAATACCACATTACTCTTTTATAAACAGGGCTTTTTCTTGCTGGTGCATTGTTCCTCTTTGCATGCTCCCAGTAAAGCTCCAGGTTTAACAAGCCTTTAGTCAGGCTTTGCCCCTGCTGGTGTCTTTCCCTTCATATTCTTTAATGAAAGGGGAAATTCTATCAGTTTGTAAGAATGCGGCTGTTCTTGGTGTGAGCCAGTTTTATGGCTTTTTTTCTAAGCTAAACAGGACGAAGGGATCTAGAACAATTCTGTTTAACTTGTTTCCACCTCTTTGACTGGAGGTGATTTGGGGAGGGAAGCGCAGCAGTGAAGAAATGCGAAAGGAAAAAGTTGGTGTGGAGTTAAATGAGGATGGCTAAGCAACGGGGTGCTTTGCTCTCATTTAACTTAACTTGTTGCAGTTCCCAGGCTATCAGACCTCTACCTTGAGATGTGATGAGCAGTGAGCTCAGAAGGCCTCTGCCAGATGTCTGTTTCCTTTTAAAAGGCATCTAGCGATTTTCTTTTAATAGTAAAATTTTGCAGTGGATGAATTCTGAATTTCCTGATTCTTAGAGAATTCTTCATTCCCAAGCAGCAGCAAAACGACTCCACTTGTTTCTGTAGGGTGTTAAGTGCTGCTTGAGAACCTACTGGCCATCTTTTGTAAGGGACCAACTGCATCTTTAGAGTATTGACTTTTTAGGCCTTGTGCATTTGGGCAAAGTATCGAGAGAAGAAAGCCTCCTGTTTCTTCAGGGGTACCTTCCCATGAGGATATAGTTATTGCAGGAGTCGAGCACTGGCAGAGCTGTGCCAGCCAACTTCCCTATGTAAACACAGTCTGGACTGCTGGTTTTGTCCTCTTAATCCCTTGAGAGGGCTGCAGGATCCAAACCCAGATTACGACGGTAAAGCAAGAAAGGATTGGATCCCATCCACATAAAAATAGGGCCGGCAGCTCTTCTCTTTGCTGAAACTTAAGCATTTCTTCGTCACCCTGATAAGGGTTTGTTTTGGTTTTGTTTTTCCCCATTGAACTGTGGGGAGGGAGAGGAAAATGGGTGCCTCTGTAATCCACAGATGGAGTCTGACCTTCGTAACCTCCTGTTTCTTTGGTGCTTGCTTTGCTTTAGGCCCTGTATCTCATTGCTACTAACGGGACTCCGGAACTGCAGAATCCAGAAAAGCTTTCACCCATATTCCGAGACTTCCTAAATCGCTGTCTTGAAATGGACGTGGAAAAAAGAGGTTCTGCAAAAGAGCTGCTCCAGGTAAGTGCTGGGGAACAGGACGGAATTAAGCATTCTAGAATGAGAATAGGCATGTGGAGCAATGTCATTTGGGGTCTTAAATACTGCATCATCTGAAGTCACAAGCACAGCAGAGATAATTTACCATGAAGAAACGAACAAAAAAAACCAAAACCAACCAACCAAAAAACCCCAAATCCCTAACGAAGCGTTAACAGAGTACTTTCCTTTTTGTGCTGTACTTGCTACTGGCAGCATCTGTGCAGCGTGTTCTGTAACCAACCTCAAATAATTGCCGTGCCCCGAGCCTGCCAACTGCTGAGCCCCTTAATTCCCGTGGCTTCTTCACGCAGCTCACCCTAACATCTGGCTGTGGTGTTGCGGTCTGGCCGTGCTTGTTCCCATTTGGATAACAGGAGGGCTTCCAGCTATCGAATGCTCTGGTTGTCTCCCTTCTGGGGGAGAGTTCCCAAAGCTTTCTGGAAGGGGCACGTCTTGCATTAACTGCAGCAGTTTGGCGTTAACACATTTTGCCAGATACAGCTCTTCCTGCAGAGGTGATGGAACCAAGCTTGTGAGAAATCCTCAGTTATTTCACTGAAAACCTGGTGTCTTTGTCTGGACTCGTGGTGAAAGTGAAGGACAAAGCTGCCAGGCTTTTTACCAACACAGATGAGGAGTGTTCATGTGTTTCCTTTTGTCAGACCTCCCACGGGGGTGGAAAATGTGCTTCATCCCTTTGTAAAATAAATCTGTGATGATGGGGCCCTCAGACGTCAACTGTGAGACAGTTGTCTCTTTTTTGGTGTTCCTTTCTTTCCTTTAGTTTGTCTACTGGGTTCAGCTTTGGGAGTGCTGCTGCCTTTCTGAGACACTAATGAAGCATTAATCAGCGGCAGAAAGAATGGCAGTAGATGAAAGCTGACTTTTTCTCCTGGACTTGCCAGCTCCAGAGTATCAGACAGCAGCAGTGCTGTGTCCCTTGGGGCAGGAGAACATTGGGACTGCAGCATTTCTGCCTGCCTTTACCTTTTAGCCTCGGATTTTTCCACCTCTGAAGTGTGTTCAGATTGGGTGGTTGATCCCTTCTGGTGCTCAGAAGTCCTGGGGGACTTAATTATTTTGGGTTTTCTGAACAGCTTGTGGGCTTCATGCCTCCACTCGTCTGATTAGCTGTTTTGTGTCAGTCTCTGTCCCCAACCTAGACTTTCTCTGCGAGGCTGGAGTATTGCAAGCTTTCCACTTAACCCTGAACACAGGGAAAACTTCTTCCTCTGTTCCAGATGTTATGTTTTAAACCTTGCCCCCGAAACAAACACCACATGTGCTGCAAGAAGCACTTTGTGACACCACCTACTGCTTGTTGCATGCTCGATAATCAATATTGTTTAACAGAACAGAGCACCTGGTATAGGAGATGGCCTGACTGGTCCTGTTGTGAATTCCCTGCTGTGCTCCTCAGTCCCAGCTGTTCTGAAAATTTCTAATAGCTTTAGAAGGCCAAGGCAACGTTTTCAGCAGATCTGTGGTGACAGGAAAGGAAGAATGGAGAGATGATTGCTGCAGGAAGCCCTGTGCAATGTTTTGGAACTGCACAGGTTGCTTTTACTTACACCTCCCTTCCACAAAGAATTTCCCTGCAGATTTTGCATAAATTTATTTCCTGGGAGAACTTGCTTGGTCTTGAGAGTGTATAAACATTGGAGAAATTAGGATGTGTTGGGTGCAAAGATCTTTATCAGTTCAGGTGAGGCCCAAAAGTCATGGTGAACTTTCTTGCTCATCGTGCCTTTTTTGTTTCGCCTGCTTGGAGGTTGTTGGAGTTCATACAGGTCTAGGTCCTGATATTTTGTGTAAACACCAGGCTTTTGGGACATGTTCTGAGAAATGTAACCTTTTTTTTTCCTTTTTCCTCTTCCTAGCACCAGTTCCTGAAAATTGCAAAGCCTCTTTCTAGTCTCACTCCTCTGATTCTTGCTGCTAAAGAAGCAGCAAAGAACAACCATTAAAGCGGGGGAGCCAGCACAGCCGTCGTGTCAAGCCTTTTAGATGTTCCCTACAGAAACCGAATTACCTGTCCCTGTCCCCTCCCGCTCCTCCTTCACAGGGGTGTTCTTAAAACTTTGATCTGCCTTGAAGGGTAGCAGATGTATCGTTTGCTGAATGTGGGAGGGCACGCAACAGGTACGCTGCTGATCTTGCGTAGTGAACTGTCTTTCCATCCTCCTTGATGGGCACGGTAGGGGAAGGGTATATTTTATGGCTGGGAAGATCTTCTGAGAACATCTGAACCTGACCTACCCGTAGCAAAGCCAGTTTGTTTTCGTATTTCTTACTGTGTTTATTTTTAAAGATAATGTGGAGCCTTTAGACCATGTTTATCTTAATAAAGTAAATCTTCTGCTGGCTGGACTCCTCCTGCTTTTGCCAAGCTGCTCTTCCAGCACTGAGGCTGCTCTCTGCTTTGGATGACTTGAGGAGGGAAGGAAGCAGGCAGCAGCAATCGGAACAGCTAAAACAACTGGAAGGGGAACGAGGGCAGGACCATGCAGCCCTCCTGCAGCACCGCTGGATGCTTCGGGGGAGCAAGGAGAAAGCCTGTGTGTGCTTCTTGCAGCTGTTGGACAAGTCGTGATCTTTTTGCCAAATTGTGTGAATCAAGGTCCTTCCCCGCACACTTTCGTTTCAACTCAAGTAATTAAACAGCTTTCAAATAGTTCTGATATTCTAGAAAAATCACAGGAAAAATCAACTGGGATTTCTTTTAGGGTTATTTTATTAGTGCTGTCAGGCTTCGTGGAGACCTGCCCTGTAAGAGAAAGCAAACAGAACAATTGCTCTTAGGAAGATAAGATCTGCCTGCAAGATGATGGTGAAAACTCTTGCTTCTTAGACCAAGGCCAACAGAAAACAAACTGATCATGGACAGTGTTTCGTTGGAAGCATAGGGGCATTCATTTTATTATTTTTTTTGAAATGAGCGAGTGAACTGATATCTTTATGCTACTGACTCCTTTGGTTGCTAATGATATGTAAAACAACAGCAATCCTGGAACTACTAGAGAGATCGGGTGTAAACACTGGCGTTATGTTGAACTGTATCCTGATTTTTAATAAAAGGACTGCTGCATTTCTTAACTCGGGGCTGAGGGAGGGTTGGAGAATTCACTGTCACCAGACAATTCTGTCGGATGGGATGGGTTTTCATGTTATCGTCACTGGGTGCTTACAAGCGATGCATTAAGTGATACAAGCTTCTGTAGTCCTGTGGGATAGCGAGTGGCTCTGAAGAGGAGTAACTGCACACAGAGGGAACGGATAAAAGATCTTGCTTTCTCTGTACGTATCGCTTTGGTCATTTCCAGGGTGAGTTTAATCCAGTTCTCCTCTCCCCAAAGCACTTGTGTTGCACAGAAACTCATTCCTGCTTCTTGCTGAGACCTGCTGCTGGATCAGTCCTTTCCTCCCTGCCCTGGGCTTGTGATTGAAATATATACATATATTTTTCCCCATTCACTCTGCGATACGTGACAGCCCTTGCACTGGTTTTACAGGCGTAGATAAAGCCTGTAAGGTCCCTTGCTTTTTTGGTGTCTTCTCCCATCCTTCAGGCTACAGGGTGGCCACTGTCTGACGTGAGTCTGTAACGTCTGAAGCCCATTGCCAAATCTTCTGCCTTCCTCCCCTTGTATATATTCTTCATCTTCATGTAATATGGAGAGTTTCCCCTCGCAAGATGAATTCCTTGGGCAGAGCAGCAAAGCTGCCAGCCCTGGGGGGAACCTGATCTCTTGATGAGCTCCTCTGCTTGGGGCTGGGGTGGAGATCGGGAAAGGGAAGGCCACTGCCCTCGGATAATTCTCTTTGGTGAGGAGTTTGGTTTTATTTTCTATGCAAGTCTCAAAATGCCATGCGTGGGGTAGATGGGAAGGAATGATGGGCTAGATCTCACTAGGTCTAAAATCTAATGTGGCTCTGGTCTTACCGACCCACCACCAACTGACTGTTTTTGACAGCACAGGATTAAACCCGATCCATGAATGTACTGAGTGTTGCTGACTTCCCTTCGCCTTCCCTTCCCACTCCATCCTTGACACCCCTTTGAGGTGAGAGCGGTAATGCAGATGTGCCCTACCTGCGAGCAAATCCGTGAGCTTATTTTTCTGCAGGAGGAAAAATGGTAAAAAGGGTGACTTGTATTTAAGTTACTCTGCTGGATTCTCTGTTACCTATTGGAAAGGAATCTGCAGGAGTGACTGTTTCTCCCCATTCTTAAGCCTGTGATGTGCTTCTGTCTCATTGACTTCAGCTGTGAATTGGTCCTTACTGGTTTGGTAAGGACTGAGAGCTGTGCACTGGGAAGCTGTAAGACAGTGGCTGTAGACATGTCATCTGTTTTATTTAATTTTTTACCTGTCTATGATGCGAAAGAGTTTGACTTGCTACTTTGTACCTAGCCCCAATTCCAAGTTAACAGACACATCATGTTTTCACGTTCTCAGAAATCTTAAAAAAATAAATAAAATTTAGTTAGCTTAGGAGAATGAGGTATATATTTTTTTCTGAGATATGGATCCTTTTCTCTACTCTTAGGTTCATCTGGGCATCGCCCAGCTTCAGCACTGGTGGCAGCTTCTGCATAGCCTCTTACAGCACTTTCTGGTCACTACAGAGAGCTGTTAGCACAAGTGTCTGACTTAATAATTCTTATTTTTTTTTCTGAGAACATCCTTACTGCTGGGATTTGAACGCAACTTCCAAGAGAAGAGAACTGATTTGGTAGCATTTTAAAATATATTTTAATATACCTACAGTATGAACTAATTTTACTGAGTCTGAACCATTTTTAATCGCAGCCCTTAATTATTTATTTGATTATTAGATTCTCTCTTCTATATGAGAACATGAAATATTCAGTTGTTTGACTATCCACCCTGAAAACCTGCTTCCTTTTTAAGGGATCCTCAGCAACCCCATCAGGTTATGTGCCGAAATGGCACAACGTGCTACAGCTCCCAGAGCTCCTGGTGGTGGCGGAAGGTAAAACTCATCTCTTTTTTTTCCAAAGCACTGAAGATTGTCGTATTTAAGAAGCAGCTGGTGCATTTCAAGCTTCCTATATTTAAAGAGCTGATATCGAGTTGTGTTACTGTAGCCCTAGGTTTTCTTTAAACAAATGATTGATTTAAGTTCAGTGGGGCCAAGAGTTTGGGTGAGAGGGGCTGGCTGAGCTGAGATCGCTTCTGAGCTGAGATCTCCGTTAGTATCCGAACGTGTCTGTCTCAAGGTATCACGGGTTGGTATCACCAGATGATATTTACCATGCAAGGATGGGCTGAAGTGGCCTGTAGGCTGCTGGTACTTCAAGTTTGCTGAGCTCAGCTGGCAGTGAAAGGTCCAGCCCAAAGTCCAAGAAGAATGGTACGTATCTGAACGCCTTTCTTAATTATGAGCTTACAGATTCCCCAGCATCTTTCATATGGAAGCTGTCAAAGGTGAAGGCTGAGTCTGTTTGTCTCCCTAGCATAAAATACGGAGACTTTTCAGTGGCTTATTTTGATAGTAATAGAGAACATGTGGATGTATTTTGGGGTTGTAAACACACTGGACTGAGCGTACAGATAATGTCCTAGGGCGGATCTCATGGTTTGCTGCTAATGACAGCTCTCAGCATCAAGGCTGGGGTCTTGGAGAAGCAGGGAGCTGCCGCTGGTGGCAGAACAGCGATGGAAACTTGCAGCCGAAATGGATGCCCCCAGGAAAGGGGTGGGAGGGCAACAGAAGATGGTGTTGGTCTGAGGAAGAAGACGGGTGCTGGGGTAGGAGGATGCAAAAGGTAAAAGCTCAGTTTCCCACCTGCTGAGGAAATTTGGAGGGTGCTGGGGCAGCCTGCGGTGGATTGAGGCATCCTGTTTGGGAGCAGGAAGGAGCGGGGGGCTCCTGTGCAATGAAGGGGTGCTCAGAGTGAGGACTGAGCCTTATGTCTTTGAGCAACAACTCGTGCTAAGTGAGCTGGAGCTAATCTGACCTGCTGCCAGATGTCTGTGTGTCTTGTCCTGCTGGGAAATAACAAGGGCATTTGCCGTTTTAAAATCAGCTGGAAAACGTGTTTCTCTTTCTTTGTACTGCCTTGGTGTAACTCTCCGGTAGTGCCCGGTTTGTTAGGGTCAGCTCAGCCATTTAGAAAGCAAAGCTGAAACCTTAAATAAAACCAGAATGAATGACCTGCTTCTCCTCCCCTTTGTTTCAATGACGCTTGCAGAAATGAATGGGGGGGTGCTTGAAGGAGTTGTGTTTCTCTGATCTGTTTTAATTAGATCTTACTTGATAGAGCAAAGTGACTTTACACTGAAAGCTGATGCAGAAAGTGTGATTTCTACTGCTTATTTTCACCTGTTTGGAAGTCATTAATGCTCTGAGAAACACCAGTGTGGAAGCAGGATGTAGAGCCCAGCTTGAGGAGGAAGAGGAGGAGGCAGGTGGTGAAATTGACCCTCCTGACTGCTTGCTGTCTCCCCAGGTAGAGCTTGGTGTCTGCGGCTCCAGGTGCAGAGGAGGAAACGGGGGAGGATTTGGGATCGGTCCCTAAAGCTGCCCTCCCCAGCATCACTTTTACATGTGGGGTCAGTAGGGTGAGGCTGATGACAAGAGCAGGAGTTTATCACCTACATAATTGTGCAAGTGCCTCGTCCCAGCTTGGATTAAGGAATATTAAGGGGAGGACACGTGTGCCCCCACAAGCCCCCTGCTGTAGGATTTTATCCGCTTGTGGCTGTAGGGCAGAGCTGGGTGCTGGAAGTCCAAGAAACCAAGCCTAACGTGAAGAGGACTTTCCCAGGTCAGCCTCCTGGCGCTGGGAGCCCTGCCGAGCTCTCACAAGCCATTTGGGTGCTGAGCCCCACGTCGGAGGGGGAGCTGGAAGAAAAGGGAACGTCTGGAAGGGGGAGCTGGCAAACTAGTTGGTGGTGGCACTGCTGCGATGTGCATCCCATGTCCATGTCCTTGTCCCATGAGAGCCCGGCAGCCAAACTGTGTCATCCTACATCCTGCTGCTCCCCTCGTGAAACTTCACAAAGCCGGGCACCAGGCAGACCGGAGGGCCTGGTAACGTACCCCAAAAGTGCCTGAAAAGTGGTAACGGGGCTGGTGGCTCTGCCAGTATTTCCCTCAACACCATTACTTGAGTGTTTATTTTATTTTATTTTATTTTATTTTATTTTATTTTAGTCCCATGGCAAAGGAGAGGAGCTTGTGCAGAGTTCCTGGTTGAAACCTCGTGGCTGCAAAATGCTTCCCAACCCCAGTCCTCTCATCCCACTGCTGCCTTTTTTTTCCACCTGCACGGGAGGGAAATGTACCTGTGGTTATCTCAGAGGGGTGTCCCAAGGCTAAATATGCACTGGGACTCACAAAACCTGCCCTGGATCTTTAAACTTTTACTTTTTCATACCTAAATTTAACGTTTTCACTGGTGGGAACAGTTCTGCAGGGTCTTATTATTTGGGAGCGAAGTGGGGGGAATGAGCAGGAGCAGAGGCAATACGCTGGTAGGTACAAGAGAGGAAGAGAGGGTTATTATCGCATGCTTCAGGGAAAACTGCTGCACTTTATATAAGTGATGTTTTTCCTGCATCCCTGATTTTTATTGCCCAGAGCGATCCCAAGTTTTGGTCCCGAGGCTCATCTTTTGGGAGAATTTAGAGCTTGAACTCCGTGAGCTTGCCGGGCTTAACCTGGCTGCTCCCCTCCAATTCCTGGGGCTGTGCTGCCCTCTCCGGGCAGCTGCACTGGGGATAATTCCTCTTTGTGTTCCCCTGCTGCCTCTGCAAGGCTCCAAGTTTGGAGGCTGAATGCAGGCAGCGCACCCCAGCAGGCATCAGGAGATGGTTGTGGTGCTCCAGCACGGTCCTTGGCCACCATCCCACGTCCTCCACCTCCATCTGCTCGAGGTTTGTGCCACGGTCTGGAGGAGGCGTCCTGCACCTCACCTTGAGAGCTGGGCGTTGAGGAGTGCCTGCGCCTCCGGAGCAGGGGAACAAAGGTGGGGAAAGGGCTGGAAGGCAGGTGCTGAGAGGAGAGGCTGAGGGCACCTGGGTGGAGAAGAGGAGGCTGTGGGGTGGCCTCGCTGCTCCCTGCAGCTCCCTTAGGAGGGAATGCAGAAAGAGAGGCACTGGCTTTTGCTCCTTGGGCACCGACGTTGGGTTACGTGGGAATGGCACGGAGCTGTGCCAGGGGAGGCTCAGCCTGGACAGCAGGAAAAGTGTCTTTACCGTGAGGGTGCTCAGACACTGGCACAGGCTTCCTCGGGAGGTGGTTGATGCCCCAAGCCTGCCAGCATTCAAAGGGTGTTTGGAAAATGCTCTCAGTAATGTGCTTTAATGTTTGGTTAGCCCTGAGGAGAGGAGAGGAGAGGAGAGGAGAGGAGAGGAGAGGAGAGGAGAGGAGAGGAGAGGAGAGGAGAGGAGAGGAGAGGAGAGGAGAGGAGAGGAGAGGAGAGGAGAGGAGAGGAGAGGAGAGGAGAGGAGAGGAGAGAGCAGAGCAGAGCAGAGCAGAGCAGAGCAGAGCAGAGCAGAGCAGAGCAGAGCAGAGAAGAGAAGAGAAGAGAAGAGAAGAGAAGAGAAGAGAAGAGAAGAGAAGAGAAGAGAAGAGAAGAGAAGAGAAGAGAAGAGAAGAGAAGAGAAGAGAAGAGAAGAGAAGAGAAGAGAAGAGAAGAGAAGAGTCCCCAGGGTGCATGTCTGAGCATCAGCAGGGTGGGTGCCTGCAGGTGCCCTCGTGCTTCCCCAGGTCTAACGGGGCCTTCTGGTGGCCCCATACTCGCTAAGCGTGATTAGAGGGAAGGGACCTGTCACCACTGTGCTGTGACAGCTGGTGGGTTTGATAGGTATTGGCACCACCATCAGGGCCTGCTTAGAGCTATGGGATGAGTGCAAGGTGGCTTCCCCTGTCCTGCTCAAGCTAAAGTCCTCTAGTGGTCTCCAGGACTCGAGCACACTGGGATTGTGCCATAAAGGGCCATGGGCAGAAGGGTGAGAAGCCTCTGGAGAGGTCAAGTGCCACCAAGCACAGCCTGGGCCGTTGGAAACATCGAAACTGGAGCACCAAATCTGAGCCCCTCCAAACTCAGTGGGGCTCAGGAGCAGCTGGTGCTGGTCCCTAAAGGGCGCCCAGCCATGGGGTTTGTAACCCAGGGGTGGGGGAACCTCGCTGTGACGTCCCTGCTGGGTGTAGCAGGGTGTCCCTATAACCCGGGGGCCACCAGAGAAGGGACAAACGCCTTGGTCCAGATTGACCCACTGAATCTGGAGGAGCATGAGGCAGGAGGAGGCAGCGCAGAGCAGCAGAGCAGGCAGAAAACAAAGCAAAACCTCTCTGTGTTCTTTTCCTGACATCCAGCGGTGTCTCCCCCACCTCACTCTGCTCAGGCACAGAAAGATTTGGCATTTTCCTGAGCTTTTCCCAGGGGTTTTCATTCCTCGCTGCTCCTTGAATCTGCTTCACTGAGACTTCCTTGGACCTTAGGGTTATCAAAAGTTGCATCCTCCTGTTTGACCTGCATTGCAAACTCCTAGTTTCTGCTGGGAAAGAGCAAAATGATGACTAAAAGACAGCCATGAAACAGAGAAGAAGAAAGGAGAGGACAGGCTTTCACCCTTTTTTTGTAATGCCATGCAAGCCGGACCACAATGCAGCAGCACCAGCCCCATGAAGGAGAGTAGGCAATGGAGTTACAAGAGGCAGAGCGCTTGTTGCTGTGGGAGGGAGAGCTTTGGGGTGCAGCGTGAAAGCTTCCCTGGCCATACCACAGCCTGTATTTGTGCTCCCTGCAGCTGGGTGTTGCATTGGGCTGTAGGATAAATCTGTGTGGTCCCAGCTGGCTGCCTGCCCGAGGGATGTAGCTCATTAGGAGAAGATGCTCAAAGCCCAGCTGTAAGTCCCAGGGCTCAGGAGAAACTGCCTGGCTGCCTAAAGCTGATTTTTGAGTTTAAATTCTGTCGCTTTGGGTAAGGTGTGCAGCCAGCAGGTCACGGGCTCTAGAAGAAACCTCTGGCACGTCTACATGGGCTTTGCTCCTCCTTTGCTCAGCATGAAGCTGCCCTCAGAGTCTTTACATTCAGACATGCCCCGTGTTGAGGGTCTGGAGGTATCTCTGCCCGGGGCCTCTGGGCCTGGCCCCGGGCACCCCTGAGCAGAGCCTGGCTCCGGCCTCTCGGCACCTCCCGGCAGTGCTGGTGGCCATGGCTGGCAGCCCCCGGAGCCTCCTCTGCTCCAGGCCCAGCAGCCCCAGCTCTCGCAGCCTCTCCTCACGGCAGAGGTGCTCCAGGCCCTTCGGCACCTCGGGGGCCCTGCGCTGGGCTCTCCCCAGGGTGCCCAGCTCGGGCTGGGGCTGGGGGGCCCAGCGCTGGGCCCAGCACTGCAGGGGCGGCCTCAGCAGCGCTGAGCAGAGGGGAAGGATCACCTCCCTCGGCCTGCCGGCCCTGCTCTGCCCCAGGCAGCCCAGAAGACCACGAGGCCTCTGAGTGCCAAGGGCACGTGGCTGCCTCCCGTTCCACCCGGTGCCCACCAGGACCCCCAGGTCCATTTTTGCAGAGCTGCTGCCCAGCTGGGGGACCCCAGCACATCCTGCTGCAGGACTTTGTGCTTCTCCTTGCTGAACCCCTGCTCCTTTCCACCCCCAGCCCATCGCTAACTGGACCGTCTGCCTTTCGGTGGGACACAGCTCCCTGCAAAAGGCAGACTTGCCTGCTGCCACAGGAGAACAACCGCAGGGGAGAGCAGGGGCTGAAGTCCCCTCCTGCCCTCCTCCTGTATCGTTCCTGCCCATAAACACTGCAGTTTCTGTGGTTAATCTTACGGGGACCTCGCTCCCTGCACGAGTCACCTGCTGTCAAGGCTCTGCAGCAGCTCCTTGTGCAACCCTACAGAGCGGGGACACAAGGTCAGCCCGGGGGTGACCGACCCCATCGATACAAATGTCCCAAGCCACTGGGGGACAGTGGTAGGATGAAAATGTGATTATTTCTCACCAAAATGCAGCCCGGGACTCTGCATCTAGTCAGGCACCTGGGCACCAAGATGTCCCTGCTCCCGGCGCTCCCTGTTTGTGCCGTTCCCCCGCGGTTTTATCTTCTCCTGACACGAATAGAGGCAAAATTCAGCGGAGTTCAAGGCTGATATCCCCGAGCCGGGCTGTTACGGCTCCGGCCCCCGCAGATGCCCTCTTTATGGGCTCATAAACCTCAGGGCAGGGCTCCAGCAGGTCCTGGTGCAAAGCAGGTCTGGATGAGGTCCATCACGTGGAGCGTGATAACAACCCCGCTCGCTTGCTCTCTCTTCAATGTCAGCTGCTGGAAGGGCTGGGACACCGGCCGGGACACCGGGCAAGGATTTTCTGGTTGAGATAAGCTGCTGAACTCTGAGCCAAAGATACCGCAGGCAGAGCAGCCCCCGCCCTGCCCCTACGTCATCTGCCAGGTGATTGCAGAGCAAACCGAGGGCTTTGCGTCTCTGCACCCAGAGGAAAGGGCAGGATGCAAAAGCACGCTGGTATTTTGGGGGGGGGGGGGGGGAAGCAGGGATATTTGCTGGTTTGGGGTAGGGCTTTGGTTGTATTTTCAGTGATGGTCCTTTCCTTTTTCATGGTCTGCCCTTTGCTGCAGGGAGGAGTTTTGTGCTGATGATGTTGCTCAGCCCTGTCCCCTTTTTCCCCACATACCCAATGGAGCCTGTCCACACCTTGAGGATGCAGCAGCTGGAGGAAAGGCAGCCCGGGCAAGGACCGCAGTGAAACTGGGCTCAGCACAGCCACAAGCACACCGCTCAGGAGGATAACCCAGCACATCAACCCCAGAGACTAAAACTGCTGGACACCCACCTGTCAGGTACCTGGGGAAGCTGCTCTTGCTGCTCCCTGCATCGTATCAGTGCCATCAGGCTTCTCAGTCTCACCCTTCCCTGCCCTCGCTATCAGTTTTCCAGAAATCAGACCATAAACCAAGTAATTTATCTACAGGCTTGCACACAGCCCCACGCCGTGCCTCTACCCCAGCCAGCTGAGTGTTAGCTTGAAGGTGGTCAGGAATAGAAACAAGCAGCAACAGAAACAGCTGCTTCTGCCTTCAGCAACCTTTTGTGGCTCCCTCATTATTTAATATTCTAACTCCAAAGGAAAATGATGGTACTGTAGGATCTAGTGCTACCCAAGGATTACCAGTACTGCTTTTACAGTGGAACTGTTATATGCCCTTTGCTCGTCATTAGGTTTCAGAGTGAATCAGGCTGTCATCTCTGTGGCCCATCTTCTAATCAAAAGTTTATATTTGTAATGTGATCTGCCTAAAAAACACTGGGCCATCATTTCTGCCCCCTTCTTCTCCTCTCCATTTAGACAGCAGTTTGCTGAATTTTCTTTTCAGGGACCTTCTCTTCATCCAACAGGAAAAATCCCAGTGTAAAAAGTGATGGGGATGAAAAGCCTGCAGTGGTGGCATTTCAGGCAGCCCTTTGGGGCAAGGGGGGATTTTTTTTTTTTGGCCTCTTGTGCAGTGGAGAACTAAATAGAAGTTGGAGCTGTGTAAGGTAAGCCTTATAGCCTGAGAAACTTCACGGATATCCCTCCAAAAGGCCACCATGCATTGGAAGTTACAAAATTCAACCGCACAAACTGCTTTTGTTGCACTGATCTGCCCCTCACCCCCTCCAAAGGGAGTTATGTCTCTAATAGGATTAAGATCTTAAAGCCAAAAACCATTGCAAAATAAAAAATAAATAAAATAAAATAAAATAAGCACTGTTTGCATCTGGGGCTGCTCAGAAATTGTGTGCTACAGATTCATGCCCCGGGCTCATGGCTGCAGGAGATGCTTTCCAGGAGGAAGCTTGTTAGTTTTAATTCTGAAGATCAGCGATGTCTTGCCCAAATCGCCTTTGGGATATCTCCTCGAATCCCAACCTGCGGACACATAATTCTGCCAGGGCAGCGTTTTAACACCAGCCTCTCACATTCTGGGTGGGCAGGGCGTGGGACGGATCAAACCCGGCTTCACCCACGAGTCCCCAGCTCCTCCAGGAGCCATGCCCCCATCCCACGATGGGATTTTAATTTTCCCAGCCTCGGGGGGCTGAATTTATGAAGCCTCACGTGGCCCCTCCTACGGTGGGAGGGACGGCTCCGGCAGCCTCCCTAACACTGGGTGTCACACAGCGGTGCCACCATTCGAGTCCTGAGTGTCACGAGCAGAGGACACAGCGATCCAAGAGCAGCAGAAAGCAAAAAATAACCCCTCCATGTGCGTCCCGGCGAGGTGAGTTACCTCCAACGTCCTCGTGCTAAAGATTCCCCCCACCTATGTGAAATGCATACCTCCTTGCCCGTTCCTGCCTGCCCTAAAAGTTAGCTTTGCGAGGGGGAAGGTGGATTTTTAGGACTTTTCTTGTATTCTTCGGAGTTTTGAGAGTGTTGGTTGGCGTCCGACAGCGGGGCGATTGTCGCAGCTGCTGCCTGGGTGGCAGAGAAACAAAGCCCGAAAAGCAGGAGGATGGGGAGAAGCGGGAACAAAAGGGGATTATTTGCAAAGGGGGGTGTTCCCGGTGACTTCTTGGAGAGAAAAAGGAGTTTAGGAGTCCGGCTTCGCTCTGGCACCCCTGCCAGAGAAGTTTGCCGTCACCTGTTGAGGGGAGGAAGGGGAGCTGGGGAGAGACGTGAGCGGTGGGTGGCCGGTGGGGCTGCTGGAGCCGGGGGCTGGTGGGAGGGAGCTGGCGGCTGAGCATTTGTAATGCCTCGGATAAAGGGCTGTTTCCATAGCAAACGGGAGAAAGGAGCCTCTCTTTCTTTCCGCGAGCTTGCCCGGCGTGTGAACAGGGAGGTCGTCCCGGGAGCAAATAACCCGTGAAAGGGCAAACATCTGGGAAGAGCTGCAAATCATCGAGACCTGGTAGGGATGGCTGGAAGGGGGCAAAGGCTCTCGGGTCTGCCACCCGCTGCGAGCCAGCTCGGATGGGCGACCTCTTCCCTTCCCCAGGCTGGGTGCCCTGGCGCAGGGCTGCGTGCTGGTGTAAATCAGGAGCAGCTCGGTTAGCTGGTGTCAACGCGGGGACCAATTGGGGTTGGATAACGCAGATTTCATCTGGCTGGAGGTCCAGAGGGTGTACATCACCCTCTCTTCCCTCCTACTTTTTCTTTGGGAATCCAGGTCTCCAAAGGGAGTCTCTCTCTGGACTTATTCTCCGGCACATGACACCAGGTGGAAGGGTAAAGGAGAAGGGAAATAATTTCCTACAGCTGCTCGAAGAGTTTAGCTGCATTTAACAAAAGAAAATGCAGAATGTGCTGTGGGACCAGCTGGATTTTAACTGAAAAAATGCTCTGCATGTGAAGGGAGCCAAAGCTGCCTCTTTGCAACTTTGCAATTGAAATGTTTAAAAGGTGTGCAGGGTTTCCAGGGCGACCTGGAAACTTTGCGGAGAAATAGAAAGCTGGGTTTCACAGCCGGTCCCGTGGCTTTCTTATCACAGAATCACAGAATATGGCATGGCATTGGACCGAGCAGGTGACTGGATGGTGTCTTTTGGGCTTGAGGTGTCATTAGGGGGGATGAAAAATCAGCTCTTTAATCTTGGTGATCACTTGCTGCGGGACTGCGTGTGTCTTAGCAAGTTCCTCTGTGCAAATAGTTGATGTATGGTGGTGTTTAGTGTGATAAAATAACAGCCAAGACACACAAGAAGCATTATTTCTCTACATTTGTAGCTTTGGGGCAATGAGGCTTTGTTTGCTTGCTGTGCAAGAGCCCAGAAGCTTCAGAAAAATATTTGTAATAATTGTGTGCAAGCGGCTCCCGAAGGCATCACCCATCAGCTGAGGTGCCCTAACCCGGCACATGGGCTCCTGCATCCTCCCCACGTGGAGCAAATCCTGCCCAAGTGACCTCTTGGTGGCTTGGGACGGGAAGGTCTTGGACTATTTCAGAGAAGAGTGGATAGGATAAGAAGTTGGGAAGATCCTTTGGGCTCCAGATCCCACAGGAAGGGAGGCAACGGATGGAGCAGCTCAGAGAGGATGCCTGTGGTGGGCTTCACACCAGGCTGAGCATGGGCTCGGCTCGGACACCCTGTGCAGGGGAGCAGAGGAGGCTGCCTGAAGGAGGAACACCTCTGCAGGCAGGACACGGCATGGGAACAGCTCGAAGCACTGCCGTGTGCCTGCATGCTCGGGCTGGAGCCTCGCTGCTTGCGTAGACCTGTTGTGGAGCCAGTCCCTTCCTTACCCTCCCGCCTCATTTCCTCCCTTCTCAAAACTAACTGCAAAAAGCAATCCCTCATCCCTCCCGCCTCCATCTGCTCTAATTAAGCTGGAGGCCCCTGGAAGATGTTCAGCCCCCCGTGGTACCGAGCTGCTGCAAGTACCTCGGGTCCATCCCCTGCCGCTGCACGATTTTGCAGCCGCTCTTAATCACAGGACTTATTTTGGAAGGTCTCCAGAGTCCGAGAACTAAAAGCCACTTTAGAAAAGAAGGGGAGGGGGGAGGAATTGGCAGGAGCAATGGCTTTTTAAAAGGCTACTTATTTCTTAAGATGTACTTGCTACTGATTAACCTTTGCTCCGTGATTGCTTTAATTGATTCATGCCTTAAAGCGGTCTGAGAGGTTCTGCGGGGTCAGCGCTCTCCGAAGTGCTCCGTTTCCCTGAAAACTTCTTAAAGCTTCTTGCTTAGGCAAATCCCAATTTGGGCGTGAAATGCAGGTGAACGGCTCTGATCCATTTTTCTTCCCCTTCCCCCAAACTACACAAGCAGTGCTTTACCTCTTCCTTCCCTCGCCTGCTGCCAGGCTGTGCCTGTGTTACTGTGTTATGGTGACTGTTGGTTTGGGGATGTTTTGGGGCCATTCCACAAGAATGAGGCACTACAGCATTGGGAACTACCGCCTTCAATCAGCCTGTTGAACTTCTGTGGTCCCCGTGACTGCTTCCTTTAACCATGCATGGAGAAATCCTGCATTTCTTCCTACTGCAGCGGGGACAGACCCAGAGCAAAGGCAGGGTTTCCAGGCAGCAATGGGCTTTGGTGCCCAAGGGCCATACTTAAATCGAGGCAACCTGGGAGGCACAAGAAATGGTGCTTGGGATTTTTGGGTTGGAGTGATGAATGTCCTTATGTCTTGGGCTGGATTCATGCCCTGGCACTCTGGCTGTGTTCATCCAACCTGTTCAAGATGCCTGCTCTTGGATGGGTTGAGTTGTACCCATTCCTCTTCACTCCTTGTAACCACTCAAACACGGAGGAGATGGGTCCTAGAGGAATTAAAACAGAGGAATTGAAACACCCACCACAGACTCTACGGCTAAATAAATTACCCTCTTCTGATCTGTTGGGATGTGAGCGCTGCTGGGTGTTGACCCAGCAGAGCCAACCATACCCTAGGTCCTGAGGTTGTCCATCGGGGTCCTGCACGCTGGTTTTCTGCATGAGGTGGTGCCCATGCGATGAAAACCACCATGCACCTGCCTTGCTGAGCAGGCCCTGGAGATTTTCACGATGGGTGAAAAAGAAATGAGCTGTGAAGTCGTCATCTGCTGCTTTCACCGTGCTTTCAGCACGCCCTTGCCCCATGGAAAATGGCACAGGGAATGACTGCTGATGGAGATGTTCATGAGGGGGAAAAGGAGGCTCTGGGTGATGGCTCCACCGCACTGGGAGGCTGGAGTCAGGATGGGGATCTTGGGCGTGGATCTTGAGTGTCAGGCCATCCTTTCCCTAAATCCCTTCAAAACTATCCTGCGATGACTTATGCAGAAACGCGTAGCACTGAATTAGCCAGAAAGGGGGGTGCGCTGGGAACAGCGGGGCGGCATTGTTACGGGGTAAAAACCGGCCAGCCCTGATGCATATGGATGCTGCGGATAGCTGAATAGAGAAACCTCCGGCCGACGGCGTGGAAAGCGTCCCTTCCTCCCCTCCTTGCAGGGCTGTTTTGCTCCAAACCCTGAACTTTAACACGGGCAGCCCGCGGGAGGGCCGGCGCTGGGGGCTTCGGGCGGTGACCGTCCAGGGCCCCCGTGCTTTGTCCTGGCTGAATAGGGCTCTGCAGAGCCGCCGGCGGAGGTATGTGATCTGCAGACCTCTTTTCTTCTCCCCCTTTTGGCCGACTGACAAAGTCTTCCCTTGGAGATGGCGCTGGCGGCATTGCGCTGCCCTCAGCAGGGCTGGGGGGGCCGGCGGGGGTCCCCCACGCTGCGTCCCCATCTCATCATCTCCCCTGAGCAGTAGGGCACAAAGAGCCGCTTAGGAATTCCCAGGAGCAGAGTGGGAGCCGAGCCAGGATGTGCTGAACTGCACAAAGTGGGATTTATCTTCAAAGGAATGTTTCCCCCCTTTTCTGAGCACCATTTTTATTTTTTTATTTTTTTTTTGGCTTCCAAGGGATTTATTCCTCCTCCTTCCCCAGCCCTTTTTTCTTCGCTGTGGCCACTTTTCAAGGGTGGCAGAGACTTCTTGGAGAGCTGGGGGCCACCCAGGGGCACAGCCCCAGGCTGAGCTCCACGTGTGACCTGAGACCGTGCTGAGCACAGCCCCATGCCCTGCACCACCTGCAAAGTTGCTATGAGCCAGGTGAGGACAAAACCTTCCTGTTGACCACGCCGAAATGTGGGGAGCAGCTTCCTCTCAAACCAGTCGCTTTGAGTTTCAGGCTTGTTTTCAGGCTTGACCTGTAGGTAGGATCTCCCCAGTGCTCCCCATTCGCTCTTGGCATGACCAAAATGACATGTGGACACGGACATCTCATAGAATCACAGCATCATTAGGGTTGGAAAAGCCCTCCGAGATCATCTGGTCCAACCATCCCCCTACCACCAATGTCACCCACCAAACCGTGTCCCTAATCTCGGGGCTGTCAGCTGCCTTGTGAATGGGGCCGACATCTGGCTTCAACCACCTCCTTGTGCTCACAGCTGGAAGCTCACAGTTCCTGACCCTTTTGGGGGCTAATTTCTGCCTTTGCCCACCTGTAGTGCCCAGAGGAGGGAATCCAGCTCCCCCAGAAGACTGGACATCCATATAACGGACATGTTGAGCAATGTGGGGCTGTAGCCCAAGCTCATGGGTTACAAATCAGCTATATGAAGGCTCTCAGGGTAAAAAACAGAAGAAAGGAACTGCTGATGGCCCAGCAATGGGGCCAGAGCTACCTGTGTGCCACCCCACATGTGGTGGGGCAATGCCGTGGCTGTTCCAGGGTGTTTTGGGGGGCTGGCCACCACGGTGGCTAGTGGCCTGAAGAGGCAGGGCAGGTAAAGACACCGTGTACGGCTGCCCAGGGAGTGCCCTCTGGTTCTAGGAGGGATGAGTCTCATGTAGGGAGGCTCGAAGCCCACCCCAAGCTCTGGTCTAGCGGGTAATAACCCCCACAAGGTCCTTTAACCCCAAATTTGATGCTGTGCAGTGCATCATGTCTCTAGGGATATGCAGCAAGGTACCACAGGACAAAAAGAAGCCTTGCTTCTGCATTAATGGATATTTAATGCCACACAGCATTTCCCTCTTCACTTTAAGCAAAAAAAATCTCCTGTCCCAGCCGGGACATCCCGCCTCATCTGCTGCTGCTCCAGCATCGCGTGCGAGACGCTGGCTGCTCAGCGGGGGATTTCTCAACCCTTCAGCTTTCTCGTGGGCGTGAATGAAACGAGCCTGAAAGGGAAGTTTGGGAAGCGATGCGATCCCGGGGCTCGTTGCAAGTGGAGCCCTTTAACACCCCGATATCTGGCAGCCCTGGTGTGCAGATCTGGGCTCTCCTGGGGCACTACCCCTGGTTCTGCACCTACATAGTCCCACCTTGTTTCCAGGCCTTATAATTCGTCTTCTAGGAGAAAGAAAGAGCCATGTCCTATGAGTGAATGTCGACCTTTTATTTTATTTTACTTGAGTTTTCTGATGTTTTTCAGGCCCTTCCATGGCTGAACTGGACCCTCTCCACATTTTAGCTCATGACAAATTACAGGAAAGAGACACCACAGCATAAAAACCTGCTACGTTTGGGTCAACACTTGATGTCAGAGTTTAGGACTTTATTATTCTCAGCCAGAATTTTCTCTCCCCCATTTCTCCCCTTGGCCCTGGAGCATCCCCTCCCTGGAGGAACGAGCCCCAGGGCAGGGGTCGGTGCAGCTTCTGCCCTCTCCTCCTCTTGTCCCCCCATGATGGAGGGGCTGAAGCTTCAGTCCTTGGGGTCCTGGAGACCTGAGACTGGCATGGGCTGAAGGCTGGGGGTGGCCTTCACTCGAGTGGTGCGGTGGAAGTTTCTGGAAGGACAGTTGGGGCTGGTGGAACCTTCCGTGAGGAGGGTTGGGGCGGGCAGGACTTCCCAGAAGGACAGCGGGGTGAGCTGGGTGGACCTTTCTGAAAGGTAGGTGGGCTGGAACCTCTCTACAAGCAACTGGCAGGCAAAAATAATTCAAACCCCGACCCTATGGGACAGCTATGCTGGGATTTACCTCCTGTTCCCCCTCAAAGGAAAATTTCTGTAGATGAAAGCATCCCCATACGTGCCAGTCCTACACCTTTGCTCCTCGAAGATGGAGGGACTGGGGCAGCAGGCGAACCTCTGCAGACCCAAAACCACGCGGCCCTTTTGGGAAGTCTCCGTGTAAGGAGGGATGGCTCCAGCCAAAAGTCCAGCCAATGCTGTGGCACTTGGGAAGTCTTTCTCCACCCCTTCTTTTTCTTCTTCCTTTTATTTTTATTTTTATGTCAAGCCACTAAGCTACTATTCATTGCCTTTATCCTAAACACTCATTTTGCTCCTAGCAGGAAAGAGGGAAAAATCTATTGTAGTGCTGTGAGGCCCTTTGACAAACACGACAATTTCCCCTTGCCTGTTTCAACACAAAACTGAAAGCATTTGCACAAAATCCATCGCACATGCTCTGAGGCTTGGCCAATAATTTCCTAGGCACGCATTCGTAGAGGCAGCCCGCAAAGTGCTTTGAAGATGAAGAAAACCAGCTGTGATTTGTGATGATGATGATTAGGATTAGACGAGGGTTCTGCAAGAGGTTGTGGATAATGAGTCAACCCTGGGGGGCTGGGGACAAACTTGGTCAAAACATGAGAGCGTACTGTGAGAGTTTCTTGAAGTGAAGGGAGACCAAACAATTTTTGGGGAAAGGAGAGAATTAAAAAAAAATAATTTGGGCTAAAACGTGGTTCAACTTTGAAGCGTTCCTTCCTATGATGAGCCCTCTGAAATAAAGGCAGGGATTAAGGTACCTTTTCTGCTCCAGACTCTCGTGGACGATGCCTGGCTTTGCTCTGAGGTGAGCCCATCACCCTCGGAGTGATGTCTGCTTCTCCACGCAGGGATATGTGCAGAAGCCTGGGGCTGGCAGAAGTGTTTCCAAAACCGCACCAATCATCCTCATCAATTGGGGTTCCTGTAGGGCTTGTCAAGTTGACCCCCACCTCCACCGTAAAATATATGGTTGGTTGCCTCGGAAAATCCATTTGCCTGCATCCTCAGATGAATCCTGGTCTAACCAGCCAGTGTGGCTCGTGTTGAGCAGGGTACAGCACCCCTTCCCAGCACAACTCATGCTGGATGGCTGACCTTTGAGCCCCAGCACCAAGACTGCTCTGTAAGTCCCTCTGCAACCCGAAGAGATGCAAAGCTTCATCTGTATTTTCAGGTTCATTTGTCTGAAGCAGGCGTGATTATTTATGACCGTTCAAACTGCGGAGGCATATTGCAAAACACGGGACATTAACCTTGCTGGAAACCTCCCCAGAGCTCTGAGAGCCACAGCCACTGCATGCTGGAGGTGTACAACAGCACACAAAATGAAACGAGTATTGTTCCTGCAGCCACGGGAGCACTTATTCCTCATTAACCCCTTCTCTTTCCATGTTCATTCATTATTTTCTGGGGTAAGGCCCAGCATTTCTGTGTGCTGAGGGCTGTCATCTGCCTCAAACCAACAGCTAATCAGTCCTCAGGGCTACTTTGCACACACTCGAGTCGAGCTGCACATCCTCCCTGGGATCCCACGCAGAAGCAAGGCATAATTAGGGCTAATAAAGAAGCTGTTGAATGTCTTGCTGATAAATTATAATTATCACCTGCCAGGGAAAGGAAAGGATGTATATCCCGTATCACAGGGAGGTGTTGACTAGTCGTGTTTCATATCAACCTTCTTCCTTCCCTGTGTCAAACCTCTTCTGTTTTCTGAAAAGAAAGTGAAGGCTGATGGCAGTGGAACAAGAGGAAACCAAGGCTGTGATCCAGATCCTTGGGCACACCGTGAGCTGGAAATGCAGGTTTAAGGGAGGCTCTTTGCTGAGTTTTCTGGCTGGTGGCAAGGTCTGTGTGCAGCTCGTGGGGACGGTGACCAACCAGCACCATGTCTGGATGTTGATTTTAATCCTTCTGATTTGTTGGTGTGATAATGTTGAAGATTCCCAGGTGGAGGGGCAGGGTGTGATGTCCCCAGAGAGCAGAGGGATGGCACTGGGGGTCCCTGTGCCAGGCGACTTCAGTGGCATCTCCACCATCAGGTGAAGGAGCTGCAGGCACTGGGAAGGCTCAGCCTTGGCACAGGGTTTACTTTCTCTCCAAATTCTGTCCAAATCCCTTAGAAATGGGATGGGCAAAGCAGGGATCACCCCTACCTGCCGCCTGCATCAGGCTTCACAAGGCATCATGATGCTGAGGAGAAAGCATGGACTTCAAAGCCTCAAGGAGAAAGCTATAGGTGATGCCAGGTTTGGCTTCTGTACCTGTTTACCACTCAGAAGATGAGTTCCCCAGCTCTAAGCATCAAATAATAATAATAATAACAATAATAAGGCAAGGATCCTCTCCTTGCTCGTGCACTTGCCTCTCCAGCCAGCTCTGCTTGCACTACCTTCTGCATCCAGGCTTTGCAGCTGAATATATTTCCCAATTTTTTCTCCAGCTCATTTCTCCACCACCCCGCGGGCTAGTTCTCATGCTTTTCCTCCCTCTCTGTCGAGCAGTGGGAAATGAGCAGCCCCGCTCAAATGCCTGCAATTACGGGGACTCTTATCTGTGAGCAAACAGTCTCTGTTTGCAAGGGAAAGACCTGAGGTCTCTTGGGATTATGGAGCTGGAAAACATGTGTTACTGCTGTCATGGCTCACTTGCTGAAGCCCTAAACTTTGCTCTCCTGCTGATGCATGTTTTCCTGCTTGCTCTTTGCTCCCATGGCTTTCCCAGTGAATGGATTTGGGGTATGCTGTCCCCTTTTTCCAGCCATTTACTTTTGCCTGGTGGAGCTGGGGAGGGGTTGCAGGCAGCCTCCAAGTTTTAGGAGCACTCTGCTTCAAATCTAGACCAAGCACTGTGAGGTCTCTTGCTGTGTCCTAACAATGGCTGAACTGCTCCAGATCCTCGTGTGGCCCTCCTGTCTTTTGGACTCTGCACCCACCATATGCTGCAATGTTCTTTGCCCCGTTATCCCAGTTGCTGGGTCCAGAAGCCGGGATATTATCTTTGTTGGGATCGGGTGCTAGTGAAGTCAAAGGCTTCAGTGCTTGATGTGGTCTGAGGCATTGCAGTTTCGGCCATACCTTGGGAGAGATGTTTCTGTGGCTTCTGAACGCCCCAGTGCAGCTGTAACAGCAGGCTGGAAATTTGGGAGCAAGGATGAGGTTGTGGGATGGAGGGTCATGGAGAAAGCGAAGGGGGGCAGAGGTGTGAGGAAGCTTGCATTAAATTAAACACGATATCTGAGGACACAGAGAAAGAGAAGGACGGGGAGGCTGAGGATTTGAACCCATTTGGAGCTGAGAGGGACATTTCTGCCTGCCCTTGTGTGAAAGGCCTGGTTTTCTTTATCCCTATCAACCCTTTCCTTTGAATTTACACATAAATGCCTTCTTTATTCAATATCTCAAGCATCTCCTGTGCTTTGCTCCCCAGTGGACCCAGTAGTCCCTTGCAGCCGTGGGGCTCCAAGTCTCCCATTTGCTTTTCCAGTGTGAGCCCCGCATGCCCAGTGGGAGCAGGAGCAGCTGTGGGGCAAGTCATGATCTGGGGCTTGGCAGGGCACGTTCAGCTTTGGCTGAAAGCTTTCTGCTCCCACCAGCTGTGATATAATGGCTTTATTGGCATCCCTGGTCTCTAACCTCTGGCAGCCTCTTGTACTTCTGGATGGGGCTGGCAGGTCACTGCAAGGTCTTCTGTGCATTGCTGTTTCTCTTTTGGGCAGGATAGGATTTCAGCCCCAGGAGCTCTCATCCCCTAGTCAGTCCATGCTGGAGAGGAAGAATGGTAGAGGATGATTGAGGATGATGGGCTCCTTCTCATAAACAGCTCTGAAGACGTTTCCTGGGTTGCAGATGTTCCTCGGTGCAGAATTTGCAAACTGAGATTCCGAAACTTCAGCTTTCTAAGTGTCATTTCCCAAAAGGATGACAAGCAGTGGGTGCCAGGGTCCCCTGAGGACATTATCCGGGGTCCCAGGGCTCAGCCGTGAGACAAGATGAACCCTTTGAGCACCGAGGGCTCTGAGATCTGCACGTGGACATCCCAAACCCACCTCATGCTGCCAGGAAGTGGATGCTCAAGAGGATTTCTTGGTTTGTTTGGCCGTGGTTAAGACTGAAGCTCTCTTAAAGGCTGCTACGTGAATGTTTCCCATTATGTGAGATGTTGTGCTTACCCGTTCCAAAAGCTCCAGCGAGACGGCAGTCATCCAAACAGTTGTGAAATACGTAACAGAGGAAACATTTACTCTCCTCTCTAGATCCATCAAGATCAGGTCGTGAAGTGGTGGGCTTAAACTGTTAGACATGAGGCCAGGCACTGAAAAAAAACTGTTAATGGTAGAGCAAATTCAGAGAGGATTAGCCTGTCTTGGGAGCTGGTGGTATCTCCATCACCCTTTTTATGAGAGAGCTAGTCTAACATCTCGACTAACATCCAGATTTAACATCCCGCCAGCCAGATGGAGAGGACAATGTGCTGAGGTCTCTGCCATCTGTTTTCCTGTCAAATCCTATACACTGATGGATAAATATCGATGTGTGAGCCTCGTGTCTCCATTAAGAATGCAATAGCAAATTTCATGGTCCTCTGACAGCAAAGCTGCTGGTTTTGAACCAGTGTCTTCATTGCTATTGCTGGAGGGAAAGGATGAAGCATTAAATCAAGGGCTGGGGAAAAAAACGATGCTGTGCTTCACTGATGGGGAAAATCATGGTCTAGGGATCCTACTAGAAGGTAACAAATACTGCACCCGCATGGCACATGTAAACCTTCTGGTAAGAGCTCTGAAGGTTCAAACGTATTCAGAAGACACAGCTGGGGCAATTTGGCAATCGCTGGGCTTATGCCAGGTATATTTTAGTCCAGGTGACTAGGACAGCAGGATCAAATGTCATCTACACCACTCACCGGTGGCACAGAGCCCACAAACCCTCTGTGCTGGGTTACTCAAGAGCAGGCTCACCATGTCGCCATGTGAGAGCAGCATCAATTTTTTACCAGGGGGTGACCTCCTGCTGCCTCCGGATCTGATGCTGGTGAACTGAGTGTCGTGGATGGGCAAACACCTCTGTCTCAGGAAGGCATTCAGGGCATGGCACACGCGGGCACTTCTTGGTTAGGAGCAGCCTGAACTGACAACTCTTGTGCTTCATTTCCATCCCCTCTCCTTTGCAACCCAGCTGCTGTTAGGCTGGGAACATATAGCAGGAAATACATGAGGAGAGCATCATTTCCGTTTTAACTTGCATCTTGTTTTATTTGTGCCTTCTGCAAACTGATCATAGGGCTGGATTTTTGGGGTTGTTTTTATGTAGTGTCAATTTGCAAGCTGTTATCCATTCATTTCTGCAAAGAAACGCAGGACTTGGAGTTGTTTGCAAACTATTTACATGTACATTTTACCCACGTGTGTAGTGCAGCAATCTGTTCATTTTTGCTCTTAAATTACTGTTATTACATCAGATAAATTAAGGGGATTGGACTCCTGAGCTGGGACTTTGCAGCAGATATGCCTGCATCTGAACATGACCGGTACGGACTCGGGGGAACTATGGCACTCGGAGAGCATCTCAGGCTATCTCTGTTCTCCAAAGAAGCGATGGATAGCGGTGCCTGTTCGTCTGCCAACACAGGACTATTTTTCCTTAATGTTTCCTTGTGGTCTCGATAGTGCCCTGCTGGGCAAATTGCTCTTTGCTGGCACAACCCCTGTGCTGTTTGCTTCACTGCTAACACCGGCTGCAACTTACCACCGGAGTCTTTGTTTAAAGTCCCGATTATGAACAGATCTCCCATGTGTGCATCTTTACAGCTGTTCTTTCTGGCCTTCCAACACGCTGCCAGTAGAGCTCTTTGAGTCAGGAAATAGTTTTTCCATCAGGGATCGGTCTCTGCAGCACTGCAGTTTTTCTGGGATAAGAGGGCTGTGTCCTGGGAGAGTTTTGGTCCCTTTCCTACCTGAACTACTTAAACTGGTAAGGGGTTGCAGAGAGGTCACAGCGATATTGAGCTAATTCCCATGGCTAAGTTCATCTCAGGTTCATCTGACATTATTTGGGAATCTGCATGGAGGGCTAAAGTTAATGATTTCCTTTCCCAGAGCTCCCTGTAGAGTCAAAGGGAGGCAGAGGTTCCCTCAGAGGTGATGCAGAGCACCAAAGTTATAACCACTGACCACTCAGGGGACTTGAAATGACCGTACTTTTCTTCTAGACATCTCTCTCAGGGGTATAAAGTTAGGTGGGGTGTCCTCAGCCACCTTTCCTGCTGGTCTCTGCATCCTCTTGGGAACAATTCCTCTCCTTCTGACACAAAAAGCTTACCCCGAAGGCAAGGAGACTCACATCAATCTTGTGACCTCATTTCAGGAGGAAGATGAGATAAAGCTCTTCAGATGGAGGCCAGTTCCACCAGCCTCAAGAGGATCAAGTTTGGGAAGCTGAAGGTGGTACGTCGGCACTTGCTGCAGAGGTACGAGCACCAGCCCTTCATCTCCTGCCTGGCGGGTTTCTACAGCTGCCGGTGGAAGCGGTACCAACGCAGAAGGACCGAGCCTGGGAAATGCTGCTGCAAGACGGTAAATTAGCTCAGAATCAGCAAAGACATTCATTTCTGCACTGGGAAAAGTCAGTCCAAGCTGAGAAGCAGTTGATGCTGTGGGTCAAAGGCCTGACCTCCCTTAGAGCCCAGCGCGGTCTCTTGGTGTCCTAGATGGCAGCTCCTGGGGCTGGAGGGCTTGCTGTGCTTCTCTGGCAGGCTCAGTTTGTCTGTGCCACCATGGAGAGAGTGTCCCCGTGTGGCTGGTGGTGTGGGGCAGCTGCGGGTCCCTGTGGTGCCAGCCCTGCTCCAGCAGGGCCACCCCGAGCAGGGGGCCCAGCCCCACGTCCAGGCGGCTGCTGGAGGTCCCCAAGGAGGAGCCCCCAGCCCCTCTCTGGGCAGCCTGTGCCAGGGCTCCGGCACCCGCCCAGCCCAGCAGTGCTTCCTGAGGGGCAGAGGGCACCTCCTGGGCTCCAGGCTGGGCCCGGGGCCTCTGGGCCTGGCCCCGGGCACCCCTGAGCAGAGCCTGGCTCCGGCCTCTCGGCACCTCCCGGCAGTGCTGGTGGCCATGGCTGGCAGCCCCCGGAGCCTCCTCTGCTCCAGGCCCAGCAGCCCCAGCTCTCGCAGCCTCTCCTCGTAGGAGAAGGTCGGCTTCAGAAGGTCCAGCATCAAGCCACGTGTTTCACGGACAGCCTAGGAGCAAGCAGTGACTGCTGTTTGCTCTGCTTGCTTTGGAGTGAACGAGGCTCTGACCGATTGTCCTTCGTCTCCCTCTCTAGCGGGAATGCGTGTTTTTCCCGTTGCTCGTTGGAGCTTTCTGCTTTTCTCTCGTCTTCCTGTACATGTGGGGTGAAGCGAAAAATGACTACAACAACTTTGACTGGTAAGTGCCACGTTTTCCTCCTTTCCCACTCGGGTTTTAATGAGACACCCCAGGTAGGCCGGGCACTTCAGTCACGAGCCAAAGCTTTGGTCCCTTCACATCTTGGTTCTGGAACCCAAAATGAACTCCCAGGGTCTCCAGAGGTGCTGAGGCTCTGCCCTTTGCTTGGCTACGGTGTACAGGTTTAAGTGTGGATTTGTGAGAAAGATAACAGCCGCTGTTGCAAAAATGGTGAATGAAAGGGACTAAATGGCTCTTTCCTTCCCTTGGTCATCTTTCCTTTTTTCCTGTTCCCTCCGAAGAAGCATAGTGGCTGGCATCAGAGGTATTGCAGCAGCTATCTCGGAGCAAAGAGAATTGCATGTTCCCAGTCTGGAGACAGAGAAATAACCAGTGTGGTTTTATGCAAATCCTTTCCTTCTGCACTGTGTAGGTAGCAGTTATGTAAATCTGGCCCCTAAAATCAGATGCCATCCAGATAGCTCAAATACCATGAGAAGGGGAGGTGTAATAATGTTATTCATTGTTATAATAATATAATATATATAATATTATATATACATATAATATTATATATTATATATAATACAAATATATAATAATAATTATATTATATTATATATAATATATAAAAATATATGTAATATATAATAATATATAATAATGTGTAATAATGTTATTCAGGTGTAATAATGTTATTGAGCCTTTGGATAAAAAGGAAAGCTTCCCTCTCTCTCCTTGGGATACGCCTCTGTAGCTCCTCCAGCTTTCTGGCGTTTTCTCCTTCAAATATATTTTCCCTGCAGCCCCTTCTGCTAACGTGCCACAAATGCTATTATAAGGTTTTATTGCTTTTTAGGTATAACTATGGGAACCTGGGCTTCTGGTTCCTCTGGTCTCTTGTTCTCCTGGTAGTGGCCGCAATCCTGTTCATGTACATCGCGCTGCTGTTGGTAAGTAAGGCTCCTGTTAAGGAGTGAGTTACGGGCCTAGAAAATAAATACAGGGATGGTTTAATGTATCAGACCAAAGTTCAGCCTAGCCCTGACACTTGACAGTAGCTACCTGGGGAGGACTGGGAACACAATGAGCATTTGTGGTACTTTCTCCCACCTGCGGATGAACATTTTCAACACAGGTGTCTCTGAGCTAGATGTAGGTTCTGTGATTTCCCTCAGTGATTTCCCTTTGGTGAATTTGACCCATTTCTCCATCAACACAAGCGAAGCTGTGCCAGTATTGGTTATGCGGAAGCTGAGTTTTGTTATTTGACAGCAGGGAAGTATGGAGATCTGAGTCTTGTAGTGGTGATGTGTTGTCAAAGTAGAGTTATTCCTCTAACCCTGAACTGTAAAACTCACGAGAAGAAGGGAAACATTATCACTAAAGCTGCCTTGATTCTCTCTGCCTTGCTGGAGGGTTTGTCTCCAGTTGGAGACCGCAGATGTGGTCACAAAACACTCCTTAAGTTTATGCCCAAAGAGGTTTATGTTCCTGAGGTCTTCACTTTTCCAAACTGCATTAAATTTTCCCCACTTTCAGTCTCATTCCTGCTCCAGCTTGCGTTTTGAGATGCCAGGTGCTGGGGCTGACGCTGTGGCTTTGACTCACCTCTGTGACCAAGGCAACTGGCTTTTATCATCAGTTCCTGCTGCTCCTACCCGTTCATTGACGTCTCATCATATAGCCAGCCTGTAAATTGCCCGTGGCAGGGAACCTCTCTTAGCCTTGCTCACGCAGTGCCCAACACAACAGATTTCCAAGGTCCTTTGTCCCTGCTGAAGTACAAATAAATAGTGATTTTATTTCAGTGCTAGCAATAAAATAACAAAGTGAGAAATAGGACAGCTGCTTGGCCATGCTACAAGCAATCAATAGCATTATAAAAGCTGTGGAATAACTTATCTCTAAGTAGGTCAAATAACAATATTTAATTACAAGGATTTTGAGGCGTGCTGGTGGCTGTAGAGCTTAATGTCTGTTATTTAGCTAGGTCTACCTAGCTTTCCTGGTGTTAATGGATCAGTGTGGGTAGTTTGGTGGTTGCAATGTTACTTTGGGCAACTCTGAGCTTTGCCAAAGATGCATGTGCGGTCAGGATCCATTTGCTCCTCATCTTCATGAAGCTGTTAAGTAACCCACCTAAAGTCACTGGGTATTTCTAAGGGCACTTGCCCTTCTTGCTTGCATCATTATGTCCATCGTGCCTAATTTGGCAAGACTCCTGCATGCACTGATGTTAAGTTCTGGGAGGCACAAGGCTGTTCGTGCTCCTGCTATCTCAAAATGTGCAGTGGCTTTCCACAGAGGCAAAAGAGGCAGGGCATGGCTACAGCAAGTCAGGGACCTCCCACCTTGGGGTGCATCAGCCTACTGCTATCCCAGCAAAAACATTCATCTCCAGAGGTTCAGCACTCTTGAGCAACCACAGCCAGCTGGCACTTCCCTGAGCACTTCTCCCTCCTACCCAAGTGATGTTCAGGGGGCGTAACACAGCAGAAATACCTTCTGCATTGAGCCACTGGTGGTTCCTGTGATGTGTGACTTCCCTACAAGACTGTTGGTATCACACATCATAGCTAGACTTAGGTTAAACCATGGTCTGTTCTTCACCAGGTCTTAGGCACACGTAGAAACCCTTTTTGAACCATGGTGGGCTGTGACCATGTTGGCTCCGTGTGAAAACTTGCTTTTGCCTTGTTTCCTAAGAGGCTGGCTGTGCTGCCTGCCTGTTATTTCTCAACAGTTTTTGGCTGAATCAGCCAATTTCAATCACCTGGGACAGACATCCTGACCTGCAGGGACATGGGATGGGGATGTGGAGGAGGGAGGATTCCACGTGTTGCAGGAGGGACCAGAGATCTTCACCCAGGCAATGCTTCCTTGTGATGTTTTGCATCAGCAGCCCAACATGTCAGAAAGCTGAGCACACTGATGCCCTTGCTGGAGCAGAGTTTTTACAGCAAGCAGTGCTTGGCGTGGTTTTGTTTGTGAGCATCGTAGTCTCTTCCTCCACCCAACTGGGGCCTGGAGGCCTCCTTCCATGTCCTTATTGTGAACCACTGAAGCAAACACTCTTCTGCCCAGCAGCCACCAGTGGCTGAACAAAGTGCTGCACAACAAAGCACTTGCTGTCTGTGCAAAGGCTCTCTCCGCCTGCATGCATCAGTGTAATTTTCTTCAGACAATCAGTTTCAATTAATTTAATTGTTATCACTCCCAAGGCAATCTTCTCATCCCCATTAGAGCTAAAAGGTTAAGCTGCGGGGTCTTGTTGCAGGACAGTTCAGGCTCAGGGGAGAAGAAAAATACTTTCTTGTTCAGTCTTTCAAACACAGAAGATGATATTTGCCTCTCTGCAGTTAAACACATTCATTCCAAGGGGTTTTTGAGGAGGTAACTCCTGACTGTATAATGTAAAGGGGTTCAGATGTGCTGGGGCCTCTGCATTCATACACTAAGAAGACGACTCAAAATTGTACGTTGGTAGTGAAGTCCAAAGAGTGACCTCAAGCCTTCATTCCTGAGACACTGGGGTGTCATGGAAGCTCTGAAAGCCTGCTTTTTTTTTTTTGCCAGAAAGTGAATGTAGAAACCTGGCTTGTGCTGTCAAGCCCCCATTGCAGTGAATCCCAGGGTATGTGTAGGAGCAGTTTGGAGGAGCCAGACCTGCTGGTGGTGGTTGTCCTTTGGCCTGAAGAAGTCTTGCTGTAGGTGGAACCGTGTGAGACACTGCTAAACACAGCTGCTCTCCATGGAAGAGCAGATCAGACAGGTCCTGAGGCAGCTTTTGAGGAGCCAGAGCACACAGAGGACAGATCTTGTCCACATCACATCATCTCACCGGTCCATCAAGACGTGTTCTCCTCCACTGACCAGTGGAGCAACTGCAAGAGTTCCTCCTTCACCATTCGAGGATGAAAATTGGTGATTATACTTCTTGTAAGCTGGTAATGAGCTGTTACCTCTATCCATAAAAACGAGCTTTTCCTCCAATGGCATCCCCAAATATGCTGCATCTTTTGTAAGAAAGTTACACAGGAGTAGCAGGGGAGAGTCTAGTTGAGCACGGCCTCTGAAGTAGGCGTTTGGATGCACCTTAGGCAAGGACCAAGTCTTCGTAACATTGCTTGCCGAAAAGGGGAGATTTTGAAAGTGTCTTTTCCCTTCATTTTTCTAAAATGGCTTATTTAAATGTGCCTGGTTTAAGATCTTCAGCAGTAATTCAGTTCTCCGTGAACTGCTCCCGCGGTTACTCATCATGTCCTGGGTGTAGGATTCAATTAAAGGAGGCTGACATGTCAAGTAGCCCTTAAAGGCTGATCTGTATTCTCTGCTGAGCTTATCTTGCCTCAAATCAGCATCATCCTGGAAAGAGAGGGTATTTGTAGCTGGGTCGGAATCACCTTACATTCCTTTATAGTTGGGTTTCAGGAGAACAGCTCCCCTTCCCAGCACATTATTGCCCTAAATCTCTTTGTCCTGCTTTCACACAGTCCCACTGTGTTACAGTCTGCAAGGACCTGGATCATAAATTATCGTCTCAGTGGAGCACTGATGACTGCTAACAGATGTTTTTTCTCTAAACCCTCATATCTGGTGATACTGGTTCCCAGACCATCCCTTACACTTGTTGGGAAGCTTGCTCCATGCACCTGAGCATAGACCCACGTGTTTGCACAGCAGCAAGGCATCTGGGCTGGTGAAACTTGTCATCAGGTTCATCAGTTGTCTGTGACAACCTGAAGCTAGTCTCCAGAAGAGCCACGGACTGGTTTTCCTCATCCTTTACTTGGTGTTCAGGGCATCTCAGGTTGTCCCCTGCCCTGGCTGGGGTTTTTGCTGTCCTTAAGGGACCCTGATCCCCAAGGGCTCCAACCTGCCAGCAGGGAAAGGAGCACACCAGCCATAGGGCCACAGCTGGGAATTAAAAATTAACCTAATACAAACCAGAGGTTTTGAATCTCCAAGGCAGTTTTCCACGTTCTGAGATGTGCATTTCTTGCATTTCTTGCAATTACTGTCACTGTGTGCTTTCCTTTGCTCTCTGCTCTGTTTTTCTGTTTGTTTGTTTGTTTTGTGTTTTTGGTTTTTTTTTGAGACTTTTATTCCCTGAGCTGTCCCCCATGGATGATGTGCCTTTAGTGACAACAAATACATAGAAAAAAAGTAAGGTTGCTGCTCTATTTTTCATGTCATGGCTGCTGGCCCAGGCCATATTCTATATATCAGAGTGCAGTCACAAAGTGTGTACCCCAAAATGCTCAACTATCTGTCACCCATGAGAAGGTTTTGACCCTACAAGGCAGTTTTGGTGAGTGCTTGGCCATTTCAGGAACATATTTACTGTAGCAATAACCGCTTCTCTCCATCCACCTGTCCTGCCTTGCCATTGTGCACAAAGGTCTAGAGTAAAGTGACTTCCCTATACAAAAATAATTCCAGAAATGCCTCATTTTGTCATTTTGTACCAGGATGCAAACAATCTCTTCTTGCTTTCCCAGGTCCTAGCGATGTGTTTGCTTGCAGAAGGTCAGCAGCTGTACCTGCACTGGAGTCACAAGGTGGGGAGAGGGTTTTCTGGTAACCCTAACCATGCTTTAAACCATCAGCCTGTGGTGTTTCCCTGCATGCAAAACAGCTTAGATCATAGGAGAGAGGGAGGAGGTTAATCTTAGGAGGCTTTAAATATCCATACTAATGATATCTCCAAGTGAGCTAATCACCCCAAGCTCCCTGTGCAGTCAGATGAGGGAAATGAACCCTCCGAGGATGCAAATCATCCAGCTGGTCATAGACACTTAAATTGAGATGAGATGAATCACACCTAAAGTACCTTTTTTCCCCACTGGCTCTAAAAGGAGCCCGTGGTGACTCACTGAGGTGAGGATGTCTGCATTTGACATGCCTACATGTGGTTGCATGTAGACAAAGGCAAAGTTTCCATGAGGAGCACAGCGTAAGTCCCTGTAGCAGGACCCAACAGCTTTAAAAACAGTGGCTGCTTCCTCTGCAGAACAGAAACCTGGCTTTTCCAAGGCATCCTGGTGCCCCGTGTCTTTTGGTCTTGGGGTGGTTTTGGAAAAGCCACGTGGAGTTTGGAAGGCATAGAAACAACTCCTCAGGGAGCTGTTGCTGCAAAATGATGCTTTAGAAACCACCTTTCTTAAGAACTTCTTGAAAGCCAGGTGAGGCTTTTAAAAAATAAGCCATGAAGCTTAGGGGAAAGTGTAATAAGATTGCAAATCTTGCTGTGAAGGGGAATAGTTGAATGTCAGAATACTCCATCCTCTGTTTCTTCATTTACACAGTGGAAACGATCAATTTTACTATCAAAAATGGGCTTCCAGAAGATCCAGAAAGCTGTAGAGCAATTTGTGGAAAATACCAACACTGCGTCCCTATGTGGAAGAGATTAGGGACTGATTATTAGGATGCTGATCTGTAGGATCTCCCTGAAGACTAGTTAGGGCCTTGGTTCCAGTTTCTACTTGTGTTTAGTTCTCAGCAGACAAATAAGGTTCCAGGAAGAGCCTGCCATCATAACTGCTTGGTACCAACCTGGGCAAGAAGCCACAGCACAGAATGAGCTACCCCTTCACTTTTCTTTTAGTTAAAGATTAAATTCTTATTTCTGAACTACAGAAAAGTTTGCAGTTGCTGAAGCCTCTTCCAAAGCAACTCAGCATAAGGAAGCTGTGCTGATGTCTCTTTTGGGTTTAACTTGGTGTTTCTGAGTTCAGCCAACTACAGAATTTAACGATAGTTGTTCATCTAGGCTCCATCTGCATCAACAGACAGAGAGAGGCATCCCTTATCATAAAGCAAGTGGAAATGGATCACCTCTGTAAATTCCTCTCTTTCTCCCGTGACTAGAGAGGGAGCCTTGAGGGCTGACTCAGGTTAGGTACTTAACTTGTAAAATCAGTTTTGCCATACAGAAAATCCAATTTATAGCACTGTGGGTCTGGTTTTAGTCCCATTAGATCTCTTTGTCTATGAAGTGGCACAGCCAAGCTTGTGCATCCCGAATGTATTGAGTCCAAGCTGATTAAAGAAGCCTGTTAGGCAAATAGATTGCACACCCTATGCAGAAATACCAAAGCTTATTAATGTCCTTTGTATCTCCCCAGATTGGGACTTTTCTTGTCCTGGGCTTCTCTATCACAGCCCTCTTCATATTATCTGTACTCTGGGGAGATCAGTGGAAAACAGTCCGCCTCTCATTCCAGGTAAGAGGTTTGTTTGAAAGGAGGTTCTTTGAAAAAAGCAACTGGTTTCTTGAAGTATTGTGTGGCAATCAGTGGAAAATATTCCATATGGTAAATGTTTTTCACATGGGTTTTCCTGGCAGTCTGTGCAGTTTTGCATAGACTTTTATTAAGACTTAACATTTCCCGTAGGAAGGAAGGAAGCCAAGACCTGAGGTTTGGTATCAAGCTATTTGTTTGATATAACATGTCTCCTTTGGGGAAGTCGTATCTTTTTTTCCCTTTTTTTTGGCAAACTTGTTTTAAGTGCACTGTTAATTAGCAGGTGCTGAGGGCAGGTAAATCAGATCCGTTTGGCTGGTGGGGTTACTGGAGTGAGAACTCACTCCCTACTCAGCTCATGCCAGCTCAGCAGCTTTTAGCATTAGCCCAATTTCAGTCTCCTGCGACCCAGAAGAACTTCATTCCCTGAGGAAGGGAATCAGGGCTAATGCACTGGCAAAGGTAAAGAGAAAGTGTCAGCTTCTCCTCCCCTTTTCAGACTCTAGGGGAGGAGGATGGGGAGAAGGAGACACAAAATCTTTTGGGTTTCCCACAGGTGTGGTTTATTTTGGGTGTTCATGCCCTTTGAGATGCTTCAGCTGCTGTTCCCAAAGGACACCAGTCTTTAGCAGATCCTGTGTTCTGTCCACTAGCCCTGCATAACTATCTCAAATATCCTGGACATCTCAGGTGGCACCTTTGTTTATGCAACTGCATCCTGCTTCTGGTCAAAAGAAGTTGGGATCAGGTATCCAGGGCAGACGTTCTCACACACAATGACATCTCTCAATGACTTCTGCTTTTCTTCAACCCTTACATTTTAGAGAGTTGGCCAAGCGGTAGGAAAGGCTGAGGAAATTCCGGTTTGTTGACATTAGATTGATGATTTAGTTGCAGTGGAGATGACTGTTACATGGATAAGATTGGACTGGATTAGATTGGATTAAAACTGGTGCTCTCTGGAAGATGTTCACAGGTTATGACGTAGTAGTAAAGGTGATTGTTTGCCAAACCATCCTGGACAAGGACAGACTTGTCCCTTTTGGCTGGTTGAGAGGAAAGGAGAGCTTTATACTGAAGTGAGGAGCACTCCTCAGTGCGGGGAACCAGCCAGGCACATCTCTCTGCCCTGACTCAGGAGGTGTTTTGTGGATCCAACCTGGGTGTGGGAGAGAAGATAAACTGCTGATGTCCACAGCAGGAGCCCATCTATGTGGGAGGCTGCAGCTGTGTTGGGGCTTGTTTCTGTCTGTATCCACACTTCATCCTTTGAATAAAATCCTTTTTTCTCCTTTCCAGATCACAGCCCCCTATCTCCACATAGGGGCAATAACTATCATGGTCCTCCTCTCCTGGCCCATGGCTCTGTATGCCATCAGAGCAGATAAGAAAGGTACAGTAGCTCTGCTTCCTGCTCCCTGTATGACAAAAGACACATATCAGTGTGGAAAATCAAGCGTGCAGGAGCCGTTTCCTCCCACATCCACATTCCAGCTAGAGTTGAATTTTAGTTTTTGAGTATTCCAGAGAAATTAGCAGGGCTGTGGCTTAGCCTATGCACTGTCTCGGGCCTGTCCATACTTGTTAGTGATTTGCATGCTACCTTGCAAAGTTTTGGTGTATACCAAGGTAGTGACAAGCCCTAAAGATAAGGAGATTAGCAAAAGTCCCCAAGTTCTAGATCATGCGTGAAAATTTGGTCAGAATTTTGCAGGAGAGAGCAACCAGTGTCCGAAATTGCTATGCTCAGTTTCACTGTCTCAGAAAGTCAGTCCATACTAGAGGATCTTAGGAGAAGCCAGATAGGATGGGGAAAAGAGCTTTCAGATTGGTTGTTAAGGAATTTTGCTTTCCTTTCCTGGTGTTATCCCTTTGAGAGCTCCAGGAAGTGTAAGGGCAAGGAGTCAAGAACAACTGCAGAAGAGCCTGGCTCTGGCTCTTTTTCTCTGACCCAGTTTCTCCATATATCCAGTGTTGTCTACATGACACCCATCTGCAGATGTTGAGTTGTAACAGAAACCATTGACTTCAGACAGAATGTGCTGGTGGGAGCATTTTGTTTCCTACCTAGGAATTTCTCTACATTTAACTGCAGCTGGGGGTAGGGAGGAACATGTTGGGACCCAAGACTTTACAACCCACTGTGCCTAATGGTCACTCAACTCCATACATTGACTTGGTGTAACCCCAAGTTCTTTCAGAGCCACTAATACAGTGTGCAGAGGGGTGGTGGTACCCACCTAAATAAGGAATTTTGGTGCACAGGTGCTTCTCAGAGGAACTGTTTCATTCTCTGAGGTGAAGGTTGCCCACTGGGACTCTTGAGTAATATGTCAACAGACTCCAGAGACCATAGGTAATGACTTGGCAGGTTTCTGAGATGCAGTACCCATGCAGTCAGTGTCAGTAGGAGACTGCATGTCACATACAGAAAGCCACTGACAGCAGTCTGAAGGAACCAGGGAAGCATTCACCTGGAGGGGAATGAAACTTTAAAATGTTGCCTGCTCTTATTTGAGTAAGAAAAAAAAAAAAAAGCATCCTTCTGTTGAGGATCATTCCTCTACAGGTGGGGGAAATTGCATTGCATCATCTCCAATGAAAAAGAAATGAAGGCTGTGTCTTGCTGGAAGGCATAGTGAGATGCAAGTGCAGCACAAAACTTGCAATCCTAGCCTAAACAGCCCAAATCCTTCTTTGTCCTGGACTGTATTGTTTGGACAGACGGTGAAAATTAGGGGAAGAAGGGATGGAAAATGGGATGGGACAAAGCCCAACAGTTACTTAGCTGGAGGGCTGTATTAAAAGTCAAGCTGCAAGGCAAACGCTGTGCTACCAAATGGATTAACTCTAGCATTCCTCCTTCAAATTTTTGCAGTTGTTCAGGTGGTAATTGTTGGTCCATACCTGGCTATCCTTCTCTTTCTTTTCTTGATACCTCTGGGGATGTACTCTCCTTGCATCAGAGAGGAGGGGACACTTGGACCAAAGCCAGCCCTCATTGGACACCGCGGAGCACCGATGGTAGGTTTGGAGAAGCTATTTTACATCATTTCCTCATCCTGTGTGCTGTTGCCTTCATCATCATCATTTTTTCCCCCCAAGAAATCAATGGAGGGTGGAAAGGGAGACATTTCCGTTTGGAACTGTGTGCCAAATGATCGCTCTGTGGGTTTGCTAACAGGGAACCCTGAGAGACATGGTGGGTTTGGTGGCTAAGGTGGAAGAAAGCAAACGGGAGACTTTAACAAGATAATGGTGGTCCTTTAATACAAAACAGGCGTTACAAGGAGACAGAAAGTATTTACAGAGTCCTCCAGAGTGTGTCTAAAGCCAGTCTGCTCATGGCCCATTTTTTTTCCCCAGCTGGCACCAGAAAACACTGAGATGTCATTTCAGAAGACAATTGAACATGGTGGGGATGGTCTTGAAACAGATGTCACCATTAGGTAAGGGAAAAACATCACACTTCCCAAAGCAGATACTTCTTCTAAGAGTTGCCTTTGGAGCCATGTAATTTTGGGCAATTTGGTTCTGCCAACGGCTGGGACAGGGTCCCTCAGCTGCTGCATGATGCTAAGGGCTGTGGGACATGGCTCTTCTCAATAAGCTCTTATCTAACAGTCATTATTTCTACAGTATATTTTAAATACTTTTGCAACATACAGAGACAAGTTCCTACTGTAGTCTGACTTCCAGGCCTCACTGAAGGTCTTATCAGGCCTAGAAACCACCAGAAAATTGTATTTAGACCTGTGCCATCATTGATATAATTATTAGACCTTTAATTACCTTTGTGTATGGGACTCCTTGCCATGACCTTCTAACCTACTGGGCAGGATGAGCAGTTTCCAGGCACTAAGTAACTAAAATACTAATACTTAGGTGTTCTATTAATAAAGACCTTTCTATAAAAGAGAATTTTGCCTTTCTATCCATTTAAACTTCAGTCCTCTGAAACCTGTAGAAGCACTTTGGTGTCAGCAAAAAGAGCCTTTGGCCACAAGTTACTACCCATTTTCTTTTAGGGGCTGGCAGGCATAAATGCCACCATCTCCACTTTGCCCCTGAGAAAAATGAGTCACAGTGAGGTACAGCTTCACCAAGGTCACCCAGAAATATTTAAGCTTGAAACAGTTTGGTATCTTGAGTGTCAGCCTTCTTTCCTACCCTACCCTCTGCTCTAAGGGAGGCTGTACTGCTGCATTCATGGTGGCCCACACGTTGTTCTCACCTGGTTTGACTCTGCTTGTGCCATGAATGATCTCCACTCCAGGTGACCTGAATTCTTGCTCTCCAACAGCTACGACGGAGTTCCTTTCCTCATGCATGACAGCAGCCTGAGGAGGACAACCAACATCAGGGAGGTCTATCCCAACGACACTGCTCAAAATGCAGCCTTGTTCTCCTGGGATACCCTGAAGGAGTTGAATGCTGGAGCATGGTTCCTTAAGGCAAGCACCATAAATGACTGTGATGTTGTAGAAGAGACACTGGCTGGCTACAGCTTATTAGTATGAAAGTTAGGAGAGAAACTTTTGGTTGAGCCCACACTTAGTTGGTAGAAGTCATTCAGTTGGGGGTCTCCTTGCTTTGTCCTTTTGGCCTTTAGGCCTAGGAGACCTATTTTGTTTGGCTGGTGGGTGTTCTTGTAGCTCCTTATCATGGCAGCAGCAGAACAGATGGTCTGGAGAAAGAAGAAAACAGGTACTTGTGCAAGGTGCTGTGTGTAATACGGTTTACGTGATGGGACAGAGAAGAACAGCAGAGCTAGCTACACAATTTATGTCCCAGAAGCAGTGTCATCTGGGTTAATTATCCATGTTTCTCAGGTAGAAGAGCTAAGCAGAATAGAATATCCTCACCTACTGAGGGTTGATGCCAAACTTTTTCGCTTACAGAGGTATGAAATGTTTGCATGCAGCTTGCTCCTAGATATGACTGGCTGACTGATTTCCTTTTTACATCTGTTTGTTTCTAGGACAAACCCTTTTCATGCATGGGCTCACTGTCAAGGGCAGATCAAAACCAGGCAATGAATCAGTCAATTTACAAGCTAAGTAATTTCTTGCGCCTTGCAGACAGTCAGAATAAACTTGTTATATTTGATCTCTACCGCCCTCCAGAGAAACATCCTTACAGGTACTCGTGGATCAACAGAACCCTGGAAGTCATCCTCAATGAGTCCGGGATTAGACCCAATCTGGTAGGCTGGCCCAGTTGAAGACCTATTGATGGACAATATTGTCAAACTCAATCTGGCCTACACTGAAATGTCCAGTGAAGATATCCGGTAGGTTGCAGTTTCAGCCCGAAGTGCTGTTGTCTAGAGGATATTTGCTTCATGTGTGTGGCAATGCCTCCCTCCGGTGACCAGCTCTAGGATCTACAGCATTTTTGGCAAGAGCTCTTTTAGGTTGTGGCCAACCCTGTTACATTTTGGAGTTGAAGGACTTTATTTCATTCCTACTGTATACCCCGTGTAGGGCCAAGAGGTAGCATACGTAGCAAGGAGGGTAGCACCCCTCCTTGTCCAAGTCCATATCTACTTCACTGGGATCTAAGGATTTTCTGACTAGAAGGATGCAGGTGTCTCCAGGTTTCTACACATGCCATCCTCAGTATTGCTAATAATGAACCATAGAGAATGAACAAACAACTATTTAACCTCCTATGGCCTCCACAAACATCGGTGTGAGTGCATAATGCTGTGGTGAGAGAACACAACACTCTTGTAGATGGTATTTTGGAGACTTCATTATTGTCTCTGTTGCTACCAGTACTCTGTTGCTTGGGACACACTAACAGTGTAATCTCTCCAATGGAAAGCTCCACATTTATTGAAGGATTCTCCAAAATGGTTGTCTTACATAAACAGATATTTTTAAAAACACATATGAAATGTCTTACCTATCCAGCTCTCCTTTTGTAAACAGGATTTTTTGTTCTTTCCCATGCTCAAAAGCATTGAAAAATAATTAAAAACAAGTATAAGAAAACGTTTAGCCCTTTGGATAATAATAATGTCCATGTTTTCTTAATGATAATTTTCCCAACATTTAAAATGCTAGGTAGATCCATCTGGGTAAATCTGGGTAAATCCTGGGCAGACTATAGATAAATTTACAAATACTCATACTGATGATACATTCCCTTAGAGTTATACAGAGAAATGGTATCACTTCATATTAAATTTCAGTAACTTATAAGGACATCACAGATGGCCAGCTGTTGCTGCAAACATAAGAAATGTGAATAATGACCTTGAAGATTATTTTAAACACACTATTGGGAGATGACAAATGCATTTTTAGGTGGAATACTGAATATGAGCTGGCAGCCCCCAGCTGGATTGTCCCCCTGGGCCCCGCTCTCGGGAGGCCCCCCCTGCAGCGCTGCGTTCAGCTCTGGGCCCAGCACAAGGACACGGAGCTGCTGGAGCGGGCCCGGAGGAGGCCGCGAGGATGCTCAGGGGCTGGAGCAGCTCTGCTGTGGGGCCAGGCTGAGAGAGCTGGGGGTGGTGGGCCTGGGGAAGAGAAGGCCCCGGGGAGAGCTGCCAGCGGCCTGCCAGGGCCTGCAGGGGGGGCAGGGAAGCTGGGGAGGGACTCTTTGTCAGGGCTGGGGGGACAGGACGAGGGGCACCGGCTGGAGCCTGGCAGGGGGGAGGCTTCGGGGAGGCGTTGGGAAGAAATTCTTCCCTCTGAGGGCGCTGAGGCCCTGGCCCAGGCTGCCCAGAGGAGCTGGGGGTGCCCCAGCCCTGGCGGTGCCCAAGGCCGGTTGGAAGGGGCTCTGGACAACCTGACCTAGCAGGAGGTGTCCCTGCCCATGTAGGGGTTGGAATTAGATATTATCAACCGATTATTGGCTGGTTGGGCTTCCTTTCTGTTCCTGACCTACGTCCTATAACAAGTTAGGACAGAATTGCCATACAGAATTGCCAGCTCTCCTTGATTCAGCCCAAAGGAAGTACTAACCTCCTTGCTTTCCTTAATGAAGGCAATTGCCTCTTGGTCTTTTAAAGGAAATACGCTGAGGCAAACATCACCACCAACCTCTATGTGATCAACGAGCCGTGGCTCTTCTCCCTGGCGTGGTGCTCGGGGGCACACTCTGTGACCACTAATGCTGTCCACACGCTGAAGAATCTCAGCCAGCCCCTCTTCCTCATGGTAAGCAGTGATCCTCCCTTGTTCCCGGGGTACAAAATGGGGGGCAGATATTCATGGCTACCTTTAGAGACCATGGGCTGATTTGTGCATGAATAAAGTCCCTCTGCATGCAGACGGACTTAACATGAACCTGGTTTACCTCATTCCTCTGAGCCATACCAGGTATCATCACCCTCATTTCCTGGTTCTTTTTGGTCCATGGAGAAGAACCCTGGTTGGCTGGACTTGGAGACTCAGGCCTGACATGAGGGAAAATAAGTCATACTGAAACTTGTCTAGGGTTAAAGGAAGGGGCCTTTGAGGGTACATGTGGATATCGCATGAGGATTTCAATCTCTAAGCTTCTAAAGAACCTTATTGCTGTCAAAAGTTCCTAAATCCCAGGAACGCCTACATTCCTTCTCAACTTGGTCTGTTGTCACAAGCCCAAAGGGAAAAAAAAAAAAAAAAAAACCTGCTGTGAGGAACTTTTCACATTGCTTGTCTGCCCTCTACTGTGCCTTTGACAACCTATAGGGCTACGGAGCACCTGGGTCACTGGTCTCACCAGAGTCCCTGCATTCAGGTTACCACTCTGAATGACTGGTTTCACACTCTTGAAGTAGATTTTACAGTGCTTCCATCTCCCACCCAGAAAACCGCATCATTTCAGTCCATTCTGAGGGCGGGAGTGGTCTGATGTGAGGACAAATCTTCAGATGCTCTTGGACTTGAAGCAGGAGCCAACCCAGCCCCTCTCTGGTTTTCACTTAAGTACAGTTTTTCCAGGGGCAGCCAAACGCCATCTGTTGATATTAATGTCATAGGGAAGCAAAGGAAACTACAGGGCCTGCCTGTCCAAACAAGTCCCTGTTGTATTTACTGTGATGTGGTCCAGTCTCCTTGGCCACCCAGCGGACTTGTCCTTATTGAGACTGATGATTTTGCACCAACACCCACTGGCAGGTGACCTCTTTAAAATGCCACCAAATACCTTAAACACCGTAAGGATATTACTTCACATGCACACCAGGGAGCTGAATTGCTAGGATCAAGAAGCAAGGAGGAGCTAGAGCAGCTTTCTTGCGTATTTCGGGGTCCTTGGTGTTGGACACGTCCTCTGTTGTTCCCTTCCAGACGCCGCAGCAGTACAACATCATGTGGATCCTGACGGACCTGGCCTCTGTGCTCCTCATCTCACTCATCTTCGCTCTGCACTGGTAACTACTGAGCTGCTAGTGGCCGTGCTAGCCTCATCTGTTGTCCCCCTTGGAGGAATGAAGGGATGCTTTCAGTGACCTGAAGGGTTAAAACTGCTCTAGAGGACATCTTCCTCTTCAAGAATTAGAAAAAAAAAAAAAAAAAGGCCTTAAAGTCTCCAAAAACCTCTGCACTGCTCCTGCTTGCTATATATTTCCCTTTCCTTTTGGTAACTCAGACATCACCTACCCAAAGGATTCAGTGCAGACTTGGTGTGTTTAGAGTAGCAGCAGAATCCAGTTATCAAAGCTGGAAAACGAACTGATTTTTCTATTTTTTACTATTTAGATTATTTGGACATTGGATGTAACTTAGGAGGAGAGCTCTCATTGTTAATATTTGTGCACCTCATGTCTCTGTCTGCATATATCAGAGTCACTGAGGAATCCATCCTCCCAGACGAACTATCTGAAATATGAAATATACCCAGAAATACCTGAGTGTCACAGACACTATTTTCTTTCTTTCTGTGCTGTCCAAGACATTATCTATGTTTAATAACGGAGAAACTGGGGTCAGGCTGCTGGATGCTCAGCTCTGCCGTGGTTGGATCAGAAGCCAGGCTGTGCTCCTACAGCAGGAGGTGCTGGGCTCAGCTCTTCACCTGCCTGTGGGTGGGTGGAGGGACCAGACCAGCCAGCTCGGGGCTGTTTTCTGCAGGGGTGCTGGGAGCACAGCTCTGCTGCGGGTCACAGCAGGGGGAAAGATCAGGAAGATCCTGGGTGAGCAGCCTGGCTTGCTTATAAGCATGGCGTGGTTATGTGGAGTGCTTTGGTGTGGAAAAGGAGAGACAGCTATACTTTTGCTTTGGAAGGCTGGAGAGGGATTAGTCAAAAAGGCGCCTTCAAAATGCTGTTTTACACGTGAAACGTGGACACTTAGACATCACAGCTGTGCATCAGGATCCCTTCTCACTAAAAACTTGAGCAAACCCTCAGGTACCAGGCCAGGTCCTGCCCTGACAAAGTAGAAAAAGGGTGATCGGGGCTCCAGGGAGCTGCGGGGGGAACCACAGCAAGCAGTGGCCTGATCCAAGCACTTTGCCCCTGGCAGGTGGCGAGAGCGGAGTTTCTCCTGCTGTGCCCACGATGGTGGCTCGATGCTGGAGAGCGGCACCTACAACAAGTTCAGGACAGGTGAGCGGGGTGAGGGGGGGCAGGAGATGGATCCTGCTCGGGGTCACCTCTGTCACGCCCATGTCGTGGTGAAGGATGGATGGGTTATCTCAGCATGGGTGCAGTGCTGTGGTTCCTCCCCAGTGATGAACATCACTTTTCATCAAAGCCATGAGCAACCTTGAGCTCTGCTTCAAGCAGAGGTTGGACCAGAGAGCTCCAGAGGTCCCCTCTGACCTGCTTTACTCTGGGATGCTGTGAAAAAAGAACAGAAGGGCACTGAGCACTCTCAGATCTCCACGGCAAGGTGGGGTCTGTTGGGGATACCCCCATGCGCCAGATTTCTGGACTAAAGGAGCAGACAAAATGACCCAACCTGGGCTGCAGGATTTTTTTTGGCCAAGCTGTTTGCTTGTGACTGCTGGCAAAATAGCTGGAGGTGTGTCAATAGCTCACTGCTTGTCTTCTGTTGCAGAGCTCAGCAACATGCCTGCTGTCGTGGCCTGACGCGGGCAAGGAGGAGGTGCAGACCTGCCATCTCGCGGAGGATCGGAGAGCAAAGCCTGCCCTGCTGCCCCTTGCTGAGGTGCAAACAGCAGCCTGCCTGGCGAGGGGCAGCCATTTGCCACCACGACCCCGATGGAGATGAGCACTGACCTTGTTCTCCTGTTGCTTTCCTCTCAGTCCCATGCCTGGCAGGGATCCCTGGGGTGTAAAGGAGCACAGATGGGGCTGCGTCCATGACGAAGCTGTGCACCAAGGTGAAAGGATTAAACCTCCCTGGCAGGATTCGTGTAGGAACCACCATTTCCCTCTGAGACCACTGTACCTCATCCTGTAAGCCCTCCTGCAGTGTGTAAGCCCTCTGTTTGTGCAGCTTTGTTTTTATCTTCGCTGCAAACACCCGAGCACCCTCTGGTCCTCCTTGCCCTTGGTTGTCCACATCTCTCCAGTCTCCTGTCCACACACTCCCTTCCTCCTCTCAGGTCTGCTCCAGCCCCAGGAGCTCCCCAGCCCCACCACGACGGTCAAGTGCTGCTGGATGGTTCACCAGGGTCTGTGCCTCTCCATAACACAGGCAGGGACAGCTTAGGTTTTCCTTTCCCCTCCTCTAGTCCTGCCGTAAACCCCAATGGGACAGACTTCACCCTGGCTGTGGGTGAGGGAGTATTTTCCACAGATGCTAAAGGATTTCTTGGTGCCTTGGCCATGTGACTACCGGGACAGTAACCAGGAGCACAACACTTCTTCATCGAGCTGGGTGTGAACTGGTTCCACGAGGTGTCCTGTTTGCTTTTCCCTTGGGAAGGTCTTTGTTACCTGCTCTGCATCCTGGGATTTATTCCGATTTTCATTTCTCCCGGTGGCTGCTGGCACATACGGGGAAGGAATTCCATGCCTTGTTCTGCAAGGGAGATGTGAACATCTCCAGGTTTAAGCCATACATTTCTACTTGAACAGATAATAAAAACTTTTTTTTTTTTTCTTTTGTAAATTTTAGGTGATGTTTTAAATACAGTTTGGCTCTCCAATCCTGTTTTGTTCTTATTCTAGGGGATTGGGAAAGGGGAAGAACGTGGCATTCAGATCATCATCATTCAGAGGTGTGTTTTTGCTGATTAAACATATCATCACAAATAAAAGGTGAAAGGGAAGTACAGGGTTTCAAAGTTAACTGTGCTGAAAAGCACTCAAACCTTTCTAAGCTTGCAATTTTGAGGTATTTTGGAGGCTAGATGTGCAAAAAAGCAGTAGCTTCCCTTGGAAAAGGGCAAAAGGATTGGTGTAGAGCAGCTCCAGATCTATGAAGCGTGCAGAAAGGATCCTAATGATGGTGTTAGCTCCCTACCCCCCTTCTTAATTTTCTTAATTTTTGTGTCCACTGACGGTTCGCTCCCCCTTGCCGGATATTCTCACCAGGAGCCCCGTTCCACCAGAAGTCCTCTCCCTGCTGAGGACCTGGGGGCCCTGATCCCACCCGTGGAGCCACCACCACGACCGCACAGTGCAGGACAGCCTCCCGCAAGCCACTTTATGCCTTTTAATGAGAATATTTCACTTGGACATACGTTTTTTTTCGTGTTACATTGCTCGGTGTGAATACAAAGAGGCCAGCAGATGCTAATACATATGACACACAGGCACACGCACACAAGAGTCCCAGCACCCCCTAAATGGTGGGGTGCACGGGAGGCCAACAGAGCTGTGAACGAAGGGACGAGGGTGGCGGTGGGGGAAAGCTGGCCCAGACCAGCACTGGAGAACATTGCTAGGCTGCATCGTCTACTGAGCGTGTTGTGGGCGGCAGGGGTGGCTGGAGGCTCGTCGTGGTGGTAAGGGGGATCTCCTAGCAGCCCTGGCTGGCTGGTGGACGTCTCCAAGCAGCATTTTGTTTGCTTTGGTGGAGAGACCGAGGTCCAAAGCCACTGCTGTATCCCCGTCAGATGCCGTGCTCCTGGTGGCCTGGCAGGTAGTGCTCCTGGTGCCACAGCGCTGGGAGACTGAGCCCAGTAAGCCCAGCAAGGGTTACTTGAGCTTAACTGGTTAGTGACACCAACATCAGCTCTCAGCAGACACTTCTCACCCCTCCTGATGCCACCTGCCCAGGAACGTGCTCCTCTGAAGCCTGGATTTTGGAAAGGCACCCCATGCTCCTTCCCCTACCTCCCCCCAGACGCGACATGCCTTTAGCCTCCTCTCTGCCGGCAGGTCCCAGCTCTGGTCCAAAGGAGCTGCTCCACACTGCGTGGTGCTGGGTGGACAATGGGACAACCAGCCAGCAGATCGGCAGGGCCAACCAAAGATGGAGAAAAACCCTCTGAAATCATGGGCCTGTGCTCTCTGAGAGTGCTTCAGGCTCCAACCGGGACTGGCAGAGAGCCCTTTTATACAGCAACACACACAAAAGCAAAACAAAATCATTAAGTTTTTTCCAGCTGTGATGGCCAAGTCCGTGTTTAGATCAGAGCCCTTTCTGCACATGGGCTTGGCCACAATCTTCCAAGAGCAGGAACTTCGAAATCCCTACGTCCACGTTGAAGCTTGCAGTAAAGATCCTCCCAGGGTTAATTTGTCTGGACACAAGGGGGGCAAAAGGAGATGACATCTTCTGAGCTTCACTTCCAGCTGAGCCCTTAGGTTGGGGAAGATGTGCCCCAGTCACTGGCTGTCACGGTGCCAGGGGGATCCTAGGGCGAGGAATTGTCCTGCAGGTCGCCCTCAGCCCTGAGTCATCGTCCAGATACCAGCGCAAATTGCGGGATATTTTTTTTTCTTTTTAATATTTTAAAAAATAAATAGAAGAAGAAACAGAACTTTAAAATTTGTTCTTTAAATATTTCCAGCATTGCACAGACAGCACTTCAGTACTCTAGCCTGTTCGATCAGTGGTTTGTTTGTTCTGATTCCTGGTTAAAATGTGCTCCTCCCAGCCTGCTTTTTCTTCCTGTCCTTAAGAACACGGTGTATTCTTCTGTGATGTCAAAAAACAAGCCCCGCAGTGTTCATCAGACACCTTTCCAGCATGGACTGGGGCTCTGCTACTCCTCTTCAAACCTGAAATGCCCATAAGCTCACCAAAAGCCGTTAGCATCTCAATAGCTCTCTCTTTACTTAAAATAAAAACACAAACCAAACCAAGCCACACGCACACGCACACACACACAAATCCTCTTCCCAGAGCCTTTTTGATGGCAGCTGTTGGGTTCAGGCAAACGTCCTGCCGGAGTTTCTTTGCTCAGTCACTGCCTGAGAGCAGTGGTGTCCCCTGGAAATCTTTGAGGTTTAAGGTGGAGTCGGGTTGCAGGGTGGGGAAGGAGGACGGGGGGGGGTCAGAGATAGTCATCCTCGCTCGAAGGGGAGGTGGGATTGGAGCCTTCGAGGTCAGAGTCCAGCGAACTCCCTGACGGCGTTCGGCTCATCTTCCACATCTGGGAGGCAAAGGTTCTCCCCCAGCTGCATGGGTACCCCACAGCCCTCAGCTGGCGAATTAGCCCCATGGCCACCTGCCAGTGGCTTCTTGCAGTTCACTTGCTACCCTTTGCACTCCTCTGTTTGCTCATGGCTGTTAGCATCTGGCTGATGTACGAGGTCAAAAGATCATCCATCTTGTAGCCCTGGTGAGGAGAGAGAAGATGTTACCTGCCTTTATAGCACAGCTTGGTCTCTGGCTCATGCCTCTTGAACACACTTGCTACAAGTCGTTAACTTATATATATGTTTCCAGGTATATTTTTCCCTTCTTTTTTTTTTTTCTTTTTCCTTCTTCCTTTTTCCACAGTTCTCCTTGAGTGATATGGCCCTGACACAAGGATCAAACACAATTTACAGTGCAAGTCTCTCCCAGGAGGCTGCTGAGGCTAAGGATGTGTGGAGCTTTGGAAGGGGAGTGGATTTTTCAAATGGCCAAAAATAATGTGAACGCCCCAAATTAATAACAGGACAGGACTTTTTATCCTACATGCTTTGAGTTTAAGATAGACTAAGCAGAAGTGTTTTGTTTTCTTTTTTTTTTTCCTTGTGGCTGTTAGTAGGTACAAGCTGGGCAAAGGATCTTGGTAAAAGGACACCCCCTGAGCCCACATCTGCTTTGATACGTTTTTCACTCCAGTGACATGGAGCAGTGTCCCATGTTCCTGGGTTGGCAATGCCCCAAGAACCTCAGGCTTGCCTGTAACTTGGAAGATGGACCTAATGAGAGCCCCAGTTGCTTGGGCAGAGCCATGGTGTGAGTGCTGCTTGTTTGCTTACTACAGGCTTGTCCAGTGCTACTGCCCTGGGGGCAGTGGCAGGGAAGTCTTGGATGAACTCTGTGCTGCCATAAAGCTCTCCATGGATGCATAGGAGGTGAGGCCTTACACACTTAACATATCCCCATACTTAATATCTAAATCATCCCTAGGAAAAGCTGTTCTGGAGATAGCAACCAGACAGTGCTGAAATCAAGGGGAAAAAATATAAAAATAAAAAAAGAAAAACACACATTGATGGGTCTTCTATGAGACCACTTTCAGTCCAGAGAATCCCTGAGACATGGCTTATGGGAAGCAGTTTATTTTAGCCTGCCAAAGTCAGGATTTTTTCTAACTGTGCCCATCAATCTTTAACACTCCTTACCAGGGATGTCTCGCAGAGCAGCTTGCTTCCCCTCACCAGGTTGCCGATAGTTATATGGAAGTAGGTGTTGCCACTGCTCCAGTTGGAGATCTTGGTGAAGGGGTGAGTGATGAGAATATCCTGGTGGGAACACAAGACTCACACTCAACACGAGAGCCTCAACCTTTAACTTTCCTTCAAGCAGACCAAGGATGTCTGCTGAAATGAGAATATACCATGGCCTCACAGGAACAGCAGTGAAGTGCAAGACTGCGGATCCTCCATTCTCGTGGAGGACTGCTCTACTGGAAGGTCCATGTGGCTGGTGGAATAGCACAGCCTTTGGGATTAACCCTGTAAGGGGTTGGGGAGTTGGCTCAGGAGCACCTGGTGAAGACCTCAGTCTTGCTTACCTTGGTTTTGGGATCAATGAGGCTCACTCCATGCTTATTGATGGCAATTAGAAGGATTTCTGGATAATTTGGCTCTGTAGTTTGCTGTTGGAAATGAGATGAACTGGTTAGGGGAAGCGTCGTGCTAAATCAGGTGCTTTCCTATTTCCTCACCCAGTATCTTCTGCCAGCATTTGCATTTACATTTGGCAGCTAAATCACTCTGGGTGGAAAAATCACAGGATATTATTCAGATCCACTATGCCATCTAATGAACATGACAGAAATTAAGGTGCCTAAGTTCAAAGATATCATGAACGGTTTCAGCGTCATGTTTCCACACCATGCTTAATGTATGGTCCCTGAGTATGGGGGGTTGCAATAAGGTGCCCAGAGTTCTTGGACTTCATCACTACTGGCCTCCCCTGCCTGTGATGGGAACCTGGTGCCATGATGGGTGATCTGGATTGGGTTCACAGTGTGTGCAGGTGTGTGAAAATTACACGTTCCCCTTTCCCTTCACAAAACAGAGAATGGCTCTTGCCTCCTCAGCAGTACAGCTGCGAGGATAGACCTGAAGAGGACTGAGATACGTTGATGCTCTACAATGCCCCAGTATTGTAAAGAGACAGGGCAGCCATAAATGAGTATCTCAGCCCTTTACTGATGGAGAGACTTACATCCTTTCCCTGTCTTATCAGGGTTGTTCCACTCCAGGCACTGGGACAACCCTGCATACCTGGAACCCCTCCATGATACGGGACTTCTGATACTGTCTCAAAGCTGCCAGGGAACCCCCAGGCAGAGCAGGTACCTTCACTTCAAAGAATGCTGATCCAAATGTAGGCCACTTGAAGATAATCTTTAGGAAGGCAAGCTTGGCTTCTTCTCTCGTTTTGCCTGCGTGCTTATTGTAGTATGCCACGATGGACTGCAACAGAGAGGACAGCAGAGCTGGAGGGTTTGCATTACCTTGGACCAAAGATTTTTGCAGGTAAAGAAGCATCATGCTACAAAGACGGACTATCCTACCAGAAACCATAATTGCTTCACGGTAACTGGGCTTTCGCTGAGATTCATTAACAAACCACAGCATATGGTGAACCTGTGATCAGTTCTTCCTGCCTATTAGCTGTTCTCAGATGGCAAGTTTCTTGGGATGAGTAAATATTAATTGGGCCAAGAAAGTAGCTGGAGAAGTTTTCCAGGTGGAGACATCTATTCTAGTCTCTGCTCCAATGAACACTTCACAGAAGTGTTGGTGGGTCACTGGAGCAGAGCCTGGAACTAAAGTAGGTCCTTTCTTAGAAGCTGTACTGATGACTCCATTATAGGGATTATAAATTTTGATCTTTCAATTTTGGGAGCAGAAGGGACTGAGGGGACTTCGACACAGAGAAGCCAATAATTTGCTTGTTAGACACATGGCCAAGTTCAAGTCCCAGCAAACAGAAAGGACTTACAAGATTGTTTCTTGGCAGTGAGACATCTACATTACTTTATGGCCTAGTGTTGTGGTTTAACCCGGCTGGCAGCTAAACACCACACAGCCGTTCGCTCACCCTCCCCCCTCCCTCTCTGGGATGGGGGGAGAGAAACGGGAAAGTGAAGCCTGTGAGTTGAGATAAAGACGGTTTATTAAGACAGGAAAATAATAATAACAATAATAATAATAATAGTGATAATGGTAATAGTATTAACAATAATAATGTGTAAGAAAACAAGTGATGCACAATGCAATTGCTCACCACCCGCTGACCGATGCCCAGCCTATTCCCGAGCAGCCGGCCCCCCCACCCCGGCCAGCCACCCCTATATATTGTTTAGCATGACGTCAGATGGTATGGAATACCCCTTTGGCCAGTTTGGGTCAGCTGTCCTGGGTCTGTCCCCTCCCAGCTCCTGCTGCACCCCCAGCCTGCTCGCTGGCAGGACAGAGCAAGAAGCCGAAAAGTCCTTGGCCTGGTGTAAACACTGCTCTGCAACAATTAAAACATCAGCATGTTATCAGCGCTCTTCTCATCCTAATCCAAAACATAGCACCCTACCAGCTACTATGAGCTACTTAACTCTGTCCTAACTGGAACCAGGACACCTAGACTTGTCCGTACCTGTGCCACAGCTCTCCTTGTGTAAAGCGGGGAGAATTGCCTTTCTGCTCAGCAGTCTGCCTTCAACAACAAAGCTTTACATGAGACCATCCCCTAGATGTGTCCATACAGCACTGCATCCACCACTACAGTCACAGCAACGTGCAGCACAAAGCCCACAACGTGTGTGTGTGTCTGAACACATGTACAATTCCTTCTCTTGGTGCTGTTGGAGAGATTGTGGCCCTTTTAAGGCTCAAGAGGGACCATGGGTCACTCCTTCTGGCAACCTGACTTCAGTGTTGAACATCAGACAAGTCACACGAGATGCTGGGTTTCCCCCCACCAAGCCTGACCTATGACTAAAGCTGCTGTTTTACCCGCTTCCAGTCATCTGGAGAGAGCTGCCGGACGAGGTCCTGAGGCACCAGCTCCTTCAGAAGCTTGGGGATGCTGGGGAAATAGGATTTGTCATCCTCAAACTTCACCCGGTAGATGAGAGCTGCCAACTGCAGGACCTCTTCCCGTGTACACTTGTGGTAGCCGCGCAGGTACTTTGGTAACTCCTGTATGTGGAAGAAAGCCATTCAGAAATAGAGGGGGTGACCTCAGACCTTCACCCTCTGGTGCTAAATCACATTTTTGGAGGTCTCCAGCTCCTGGATATGAGGCTCTGCCTTAGGAACACTCATAGTTGTTGTACCAAGTGTGGTGGACAGGCAGCTGCTCAGCTGAGACCACACTTGATGTCTAAAGATCCTCTCTGGCCTGAAACGTTCTCGTGTTACAGGGTGGTCCCTGTGGTAGGTATCAGATGTGTGAACCTACAGTCTTGTTCTCCCTCCCTCATTGCTGAAAATCCAACCCTTGTAATGGACAATTGGAATTGAATGGGTTTTTTTTCCTCCCTTTATTTTTCCTTTTCATTTTTTTTTCAATCTATTCCCCCATTACGAAAAGATGCTTGAAAATGTGTCAGGTAACTATCAAAGCATCAGAGGCTATGATAATATTAGGATAATTGCTTTATCCAGGCAAGAACACAGGGAACATCTGTGTATTTGCATACTTGTATGAAAAAGCTTTGGGACATGCACATGTCTCTTTCTTCCCAGATGAAACAAGTGCAGAAGAGCTGCAGCTTCTTGACTGGCTGCTGGGACCATCACAGCTCACGCCCAAGAATGAAGGAGCTGAAAACCTTCAGAATGCTTGTGAATTTGTACTCCCTGCTAAGGCTGAGTGCTACTGTGTCCCACTTCTTGCTACTTTCCCAAGAACATCTGGCCCAAATCTCAGCTGAGTTGGTTGCCTTACAGTGCATGAAGCCTGGTCCTTGCCATACAACCCAACTGTTCTTCATAGCTCTCTGTTGAAGGCAGGACTTTGTTCTGTTAAAAGTAAAACTTCATGCATCTGCACATACACAGTCTTTCCACCCTAATTCCTCCCAAAGTCTCTGCTGCTATCTCAGGTTCCCAGAGCACCTGGTAATAGTGGAAGATCGAATCTGCCATCGAATCCTTTCCAGGCGTTGTGTTGGTCCAGAGCTTTTTCATGAAGAACACTTGGTAGGTGAGGGAAGGCACTATACCTGTGCGAAGGAAGCAGGGAGCAGATCTGAGAGCAATGCTGAGAGCACCAGCCAGGTCATCTGTCAGGTTTTGCCCCCAGGGCTGGCACGGGCAGCACAACCACAGCAGCGTGGCCCATCTTTAAAAGGGCTGGAGGGCTCAAGGAGGGCTGTGCGTGACCCCAAAGGGAGAAAAGTCACTGTTACCATCTTTCGCTGGTCTTGCTTTCTTTATCCAGTCCGTCAGGTGTCTCACAAAGTCAAAGAAGAAATCGCCCTCGGGCACACTGATGACCTGGGGGCACAGCACATGGTTACAAAGGCTGAGGAAGCAGCGAGAGGCCACAGGCAGGGCTGGCTGTTGCCCCATCTCCTGCAGTTTTTGCTCACTGCTTTGTCTCAATTAGACTTCTCTGCTACAAACTGCTGATGCCAGAAAGCCATTGCCAACAACTCGCTCTAATTCCACCCATTAATTCTTATTGCACCTTCCTGTTTCCCTGGAGCAATTAATTTCCCTTCCTGATGACTATCTCTGTAGATTTCTTCCAGTTGCCCAAGGCAGCTCTAAGCTTGCACATTTTTCTTAATCCTTATAAACCAGCCAAAACCAGGACACCGTCTCAGCAACATGGGTCTTCTACCTCTTTCTCCTGATGGACCCTATCTCCTTTGCCCCAGATCAATGCAGCACCACAGGAACAGCTACCCAGAGGGGACCAGGCTGGCTCCATCTGGCAGTCCCCATGTGCTCTTTAACATTCAATTAATTCGCAATGCAGTGACCTCTTTGGGCAAAAAATGACAAAAATGACAACAAAGGCAAAAAAAGAGTGACTCTTGCCTCACTCTGGATCACACAGGGATTCGGTGGGCCACAATTAGTGTGAGATCCTGCACATAGGGTGGCACTGGCTGCATCACTCAGTCAGCAGGACACAGCAGGCTGCCACAGTGCTATCATCGGGCGTTAAAGCCACCTGCTCTCAACACAGGAGACCTTTGCCTGTTTGTGTTTTAAGCCCTTTGGGATGATTGCTGTGAAGCACCGAGTGTTTTGGCATTACCCCAGCCTCTGTGTGGGTCACTCACCTTGTCAGAGATTTTGACGAAGAGGCTGAAGCCTTCAGAAGATTTTAGGAGCAGCCTGTTGGAGATGTTCTGGCAGAAATCCTTGGCTTTTGTGCTGGACTCCACCTCAAATGCCTACAAAGAAAGGAAGATCATCACCACTGCTACCTCAAGATTAATTTCTGCTTCATGCTCTCTTCGAGGAGCTCTAGGCTCAGATATGTGAAAAGATGTAAGTGCCCACCACCAACGAAAGAAGTGATTTTATGGATTGTGGCTCTGGACATGTGAAAAGGAAATTTGCAGAAGTTCAGCCATGAACTTCTTATTGGGAACTTATTGGGAACTTAAACTTCTGCCAGTCCCATGCATGGCCACGTTTGCCTGAACCACCAGAACCCATGTTCCACCTACCATGAGAGAATGGCCTGGAGCTCAGTGCCACTGCCCCTCAGTGCAAATGCGTGTTGTACCACAGGGACACTACTTGGCCAGCCCACCTGGGTGACTGCCATGGTCAAAGGGACCACAGACACGTGCCGAAGTCCCCTCTGCCTCCTTCTACTGGCTCTCACACAGATGCGTGTGTATAAAGCAGCTTATTACTAGTCACATAGAAAAAATACTCAGAGTGATAAGAAGTCCCAGGAGATCTGTAAAACCCCGTTACAGAAAAACATGGGCACACACACAGCTACTGGAGAAGAATACCCTTTTCCCTTCATGGGTGTGCACTGCTTTTCACATAAACTCCCTTGGAAATACAAGAATTTAGTTGTGCCCAAGGGCATGATGAAAGAGAGGAGCAGGCAAGCCTCACTGGGAGACTAATCAGTAGCATGAGAGAGCAGTACCTGCAAGGACATGCCTATCTGCTCCAGCCTCAATTTATCTACATGCCTTATTAATGTCTAAGATGATTAATGAAAGGTTCCTGAGTGCAGATGTTATGATTTCTGCGTCATCTCAGGTCAGAATGGGGAATAATTTTAGTTTCCTTCTTGCCAGCTCCCAGCCCAGTCCCTGGGACTGGTACCCAGCTGGGTATGGTTTGGTGGACTGAATCTGTCAGTTGAGGCTGCAAATAACTGATGGCCAAGGCCTGTGAACCACTGAGGGCGTGGATGGAGATGAACACATCCTGTTTCTCTCTTCCTGGAGTCAAAATTTGCAGTGAAGACTGACTCAGCACCCATGTCTGGAGAAGGTGAATTGCAGGAAATCAGACCCCTGAGCTCCAGTCTTCTATCCTGCCTCACCAAGGTAGATAAGGATGGATCTTTCTGATGCTGCTGTTTCAGACTCTTCTGGGAAGGCTGAATTTTTTCTGAATCAGAAACAACAGTAGCCTTTTCTGGGATTTTAATAAGAAAATTGACATCCATCCTGACAAAAATGAAGTTTCCTTCTATCCCATTTACCTCATCGGTGTCATCAGGAAAGTAAACCTTGTGGAAAATCTGGGTGGTTTTGTGTTGAATGGCTTCCACTTCTACGAGATGGGGAGGGTACTTTCTGGATCCATTCCTGCAAAACAGGGAGAGGCAAGTGCCATAGCATCAGCAACATCCTCCACCCAAAGTCCTTTTAGTTCAGTTTGGCTGAATGCAGAGAAAGGCTGTGAGCTTCCAGTGTCCCTCCAACTACTACCAAAACATCTCCTACTTGTAATTTCTAATGCATATTTGGATGCTGTGGCATGGTCAGGACTAGGAGGTCTTTTGGTGCTGTACCTTAGGGCTTTCTGGAGTCTTTGGATGCAGTCTGCTGCCAACGGGTGATGTTTTCGGGACTGCAGAAACCTCTGGACATGGGGCAGGAGGATGTTACTTGGAGGGAAAAGGCCTGTACACAACCACAGCAGCTCCCAGCCTTTCTCTTCACTGTACCTAAACGAGGAGAGATCCAGGAGGAAAAAAGTTATGGCATGGACACTGCTCTGTGCTTTGGCATGGGTGGGTGGTTCTCAGCTAGAGGGGAGGAGACATGCTTAGGCTCCAGATCTCCTTTGCCCAACAGAGGCTAGTGTCTTTGGGCCAAGCAAAACCAACGACTCTTACTTGATGTGGTTGTCCGTAAGCTGCTTCAGGGTCTGGCAGTAGATTTCATCCTTCAGAGGCTCAGCTTTCAAGGCACCTTCAAATATTTGGTCTGTCAGCTCATTGACTGAGCGGGTCCTTTTGGATGGGTAGTCACCCATGTACTTCAGCACTGGTGGGAGGCAGGAGTCAAGGATCAGCTAAGCGGGAGGTCTGGAGAAGCCCTTCTGTTGATGATGTGATAAAAGACATCCCACATTTGACTACAGAAGTGGCTGCAATTTGGTGGAGGGGGCACAGTGGTAAGGCTTTAAATTTCTTTAGGAGATGTCCAGCGAGCTCTCTCTCTTTTTCATGCATCATCTCAGGTCAGAAAGAACCACTTTGTGGTTGGGATGTAGGCCTAGGGAAGTTCTGTGACTACTGTGTTACCTGATCACACATAGTGATACCACTATAAAAGACCAGATTTTCAGCTGGTGTCATGAGGCAGAGCTCTGCAGACAGCACTGGAGCTGTGGTAACATAAACCAAATGATGACCTTCACCACTTCACCATATTGTACCTATTCTGCATGACAACAGGTCACAGTATTCTGAATAAATGTGTTTAACATGGAAAGGAGAATGATAAAATTGCAGATGTTCTCAATTTTTACCAGTCCTTTTAGTTCCTACTACTGCTGTTATTTGCTGCTAGGAGGAAAACTGTAGCAGCAGTAACTGTGCTGTAGCATCAGTACCGGGTTTATACCAACAGAACTGTTCGAACTAAAGTCTGTATCCTAGAGCAAAACCCTACCAAAACACAAAGGCGACTTCCACAGGTTAGATTTATATTTGT